>NC_091456.1:35303166-35305666 GCF_027789765.1 Dendropsophus ebraccatus
GACGTAGAGCCGGACGGATAAATCCACCACATACACCCGGCTCCCGCACCTCCCTGTCCCCTCAGTCCCGCGTGTGTGCCCGCATCTGACAGTCCCGGATCCCGGCCTTAGGTCCTCCTCATTGGCTGTGCCCAGGTCCCGGCTTCACACTGGGCACAGGCGGCAAACTTCTCGCGTGGATGTGAAGCAATCTCCTAGCTGACACTTTGGCGAACTCCACCTCTATGCCCCATAATCAGCTTTGTGTGCCCAGCCTGGCAGTTCGCGCATCCTTATTCAGATTTGGTGACGTCCGCGGGCACGTTTGCCGGCAGCAGCCAATCAGCGGCCAGTAGCCATGGTTACCGGTTAATTTATATCAGGACTCCACTGGCTGGAGAATGGTCCTTGGCAGTGAATAGGGTGGGATGGCTGGGGCTGTGCTGGTAGTCACACTCTGCTGCCACCTATACCATATGGATGTGTGGCAGTGAGATATATGCACCTAGATGGGGGAGGCACCTGCAGCACCAGCTCATCCTCCTCACCCTACTTTACATTACAAAAACATTGTCCTCTGCATCCATAAGCTCATTTGTTTAGGAATACATTGAAAGTAAATAGCCAGTCCAGCTAGCAATGGGATGTATTCTTCTCCAGCCCAGAAAGACTAGCCCAAAGCCATATGACAGTCCAGGGATGACTGCTACAGGGAGGCTCCTCTCACTAACCTCCTCATTGTCATGCAGAAGAGAAGAATTACCAGTTATATACCCCCCCTCCCCCCACAGGGAAACTTTACCTGCTCATTGCCAATATTATCTACAACAATGGAACTAATGGGATTGTAAAAAAATAATAAACATTGCACGGGTAGTATGTTCTATCTATCTATCTATCTATCTATCTATCTATCTATCATCTATCTATCTATCTATCTATCTATCTATCTATCTATCTATCTATCTATCTCCTATCTATCTATCTATCTATCTATCAATCATCTATCTATTATCTATCTATCTATCTATCTATCTATCTATTATCTATCTATTATCTATCTATCTATCTATCTATCTATCTATCTCCTATCTATCTATCTATCTATCTATCTATCTATCTATCTATTATCTATCTATCTATCTATCTATCATTATCTATCTATCTATCTATCTCCTATTTATCTATCTATCTATCTATCTATCTCCTATCTATCTATCTATCTATCTATCTATCTATCTATCTATCTAACTAACTATCTATCTATTATCTATCTATCTATCTATTATCTATCTATCTATCTATCTATCTATCGACCTATCTATCTCCTATCTATCGATCTATTTATCTATCTATCTATCTATCTATCTATCTATCTATCTATCTATCTATTATCTATACCATACCTATCTATTTCTCTCATATGTACATATCAAGATATATATAGATAAATAAATAGATAGATATTAGAGATAGATGATAAATAGATAGATAATAGATATATAGATAAATAAATAGATAGATAGATAATAGATAGATAGGTAGATAGATAGATAGATAGATAGATAGATAGGTGATAGATAGATAAATTGATAGATAGATAGACAGATAGGAGATAGATAGATAGATGATAGATAGATAGGAGATAGATAGATAGATAGATAGGAGATAGATAGATAGGAGATAGATAGACAGGAGATAGATAGATAGATAGATAGATAGATAGATAGGAGATAGATAGATAGATAGATAGGAGATAGATAGATAGATAGATAGATAGGAGATAGATAGATAGATAGATAGGAGATAGATAGATAGATAGATAGATAGATAGGAGATAGATAGATAGATAGATAGATAGATAGATAGATAGGAGATAGATAGGAGATAGATAGATAGATAGATAGATAGATAGGAGATAGATAGGAGATAGATAGATAGATAGGAGATAGATAGATAGGAGATAGATAGATAGATACATAGATAGGAGATAGATAGATAGATAGATAGATAGATAGATAGATAGATAGGAGATAGATAGATAGATAGATAGAGAGATAGATAGATAGATAGATAGATAGGAGATAGATAGATAGATAGATAGATAGATAGATAGATAGAAGATAGATAGATAGATAGATAGATAGATAGATAGGAGATAGATATATAGATAGATAGATAGATAGATAGATAGATAGATAGATAGGAGATAGATAGATAGATAGATAGATAGATAGGAGATAGATAGATAGATAGATAGATAGATAGATAGATAGATATCACATAGAACGGTGTATAATTGAATGATCAGAGATTCCATTTATAGATCCACTAAGTGGATGATTAAAGGGAACACTAGCTTAAATCATTCATATCTCGGATGATAATGGTTCCATCATTGAGGAGCTGAAACGTTGCTCTTTGCCTGGGTGACCTAAAAAACAAGTTATTTTGAATTCCATTTGGAGTGGTGCGGTGAGTATATATATATATATATATATATATATATATATATATACTG
>NC_091456.1:35308166-35415666 GCF_027789765.1 Dendropsophus ebraccatus
CAGAGATCTGTTTCTATATGTCTAATTCAGATCAGTATACCTATAAATATACAGTAATCCTGAGCCCAGGCACCATAGAGTCAGACTGTGTTTAAGCACACTCTGGTACTAATGATACTGTATGTGATCCCTGAAAGGGCTTCAATGTCTCATTTATCCCTAGAATGAGCCAAGCTATTCATGTCCTGTAGCCAGGTAAAGTAACCCAACATTATATAGGCTTCATTAATTTGTATTTAAATCATTATATCCTAGTTGACCATAATGCCTAGCTCCACTTAGAGGATGGAAAATCAAGTGCAAGTGCAGTCCTAATCAGTGGGGTCCTGGGAGCAGACATCTGGGGTCACTGTCCCTGCAACATGAAGCATCACTTTCATCCAATTTTTGATTTGCAGAACTGAAGTCATTAATGGAAAGACAGTCAGGTGGTTGGGAGTCAGACCTTCTATAGCTGTCTGAGCTTACTGGATTCATGCAGTGATCTGTAGTAATACATACTGTACTATTTATCGACTATGGGATTTTACACCATCTAATGCAGGAGCTATGGTCTGTGTTTCCATGCTGTTCATTGTGATCACCTTTAAAGTCAAAAATCAATTTTATTCAGATCAGCTAGTTTCAGAAAGTTATATAGATTTGTAATTTACTTCTATTTAAAAATCTCAAGTCTTCCCATACTTATCAGCTGCTGTATGTCCTGCATGAAATGTTGTTTTCTCTTCAGTCTGACACAGTGCTCTCTGTTGCCATCTCTGTCTCAGACAGTAACTGTCCAGAGCAGTAGCAAATCCCCATAGAAAATGTCTCCTGCTCTGGACAGTTCCTGTCTCTGACAGAGGGGGCAGCAGAGAGCACTGTGTCAGACTGAAAAGAAAACAACATTTCCTGCAGGACATGCAGCAGCTGATAAGTATAGGAAGACTTGAAATTTTTAAGATAGAAGTAAATTACAAATCGATATAAGTTTCTTAAACCAGTTGATTTAAAAGAAAAAGATTTTCAGTGGATAACCCCTTTAAAGGGAGCCAGTCACTTCAAAAATACCCAGGAAGCTATACGTACGGTGTAATGAAGCCCCTTGCACTTTTCCACACGCGTAACTGACACCTATGAGCTTTGTACATACCCCCCCAAAAACAAAGTTTATAAATGTCCCACGCCATATGCAAATTACCCTCAACTAATCCTGTGGGCATTCCTCAGTGCCGAACTAGTCACCGATGGCACGCTCGAGTTGGCTGTAATCCCGCCTCTCTGGGAATGTTGGTGACCAGGGAGGACTCCTCTGGGCGTGATTCCCCTAGCTGTTATTGAAATCCACCTAATTTGTTCTATTACAGTCCGATGACGTGAATGAGTTGGATGTCCCTGCTGGATAGCGGTGGGTCCAGGAGAGATCAGTAAAATTTGACATTTTTGGTATTCAGGCTGACCGTAAGAAGCGCCTTTCCACGCGAAACAATCAGTGCCAGGCTGGGTTTACATATGTCAGATGCACGTGTTTCCGTTTTTTGGGGAAAAACTGACCACAACTGATGCCAAAAAGGCACTAGTTGTCATCAGGTTTTCATCCTTTTTTTTCGGTAAAAACCATCAGTTGGCATCAGATGCAATTAGTTGCCATAAGTTTATTACATCAGTTGTGATAATTTTTTTCTTTACATACAGGGGCTATCTATTTTTTAGGTGGCAGCAGTAGAGGAGTAGATCGGTGCCCTGTGAGGTGTACCCCTAAAGTAGGTGGTCTACTTTAGAGGTACACCTCCCAGGGGGCCTTCTACTATAGGGTCAGCTGCAGGGGCGTAACTAGGATTCATGGGGCCCCATAGCAAAAAACTGTATGGGGCCCCCCTCCCCTACACACTAATATATATATATATATATATATATATATATATATATATATTGATGTGGCCAAAAAAAATTTCTCTTGTGGCCAGAGGCAGAATCCTATGGCTATATACATAGGTGCAGAAACAGACTACCTTTTGATTAACCCTTTATTTACTGCAGTGTGTAAGTGACCCAGTGTTCTCTTACATGCTGCAACCCAAAAAAGGGTTAATACAGAAGACAATAAGCTCTCTCCTTCACTACTCCTGCACTGATAACCCCTGACCTCTGCAGGAACTCAGAGGTCAGAGGGTATCAGAGTAGTCAGGCAGAGAGCTCATTGTCTTCTGTATTAACCCTTTTTTTTTTGCTTTGCAGCATGTTAGAGAACACTGGGTCACTTACACACTGCAGTAAATAAGGGGTTAAGCAAAAGGACACAGGAGGCTTTTATCTTCCCTGGGCTCCCTCCCTCCACGGGCCCCATAGCAACCGCCTTCCCTGCCTCTATGGTAGCTACGCCACTGGTCAGCTGCTACAGGCAGCATCATCGCAGGTGAACTACTATAGGGGGGGAGGGGGACAACTCGGATCGGAGCCCTTTACATGGGGACATCTATAGAGTCAGCTGCTACAGAAGGCAGCATCCGGAGCAATCATAGCAGGTGAACTACTATAAAGGGTGAGGGGGGGGCAACTCACATCGGAGCCCTCTACTGGGGGCAGCAGGTCATGGGGACATCTCCTATAGAGTGCTGCCCCTCCTGCCAGGGGCCACTATGCTGCAGGGCTGGGATCACAGGGGTTAATGGGGGGGCTGGGGACACCTTCCCTTGGAGCGCCCTAGACTCCAATGGATGCGGCCGCCGCATCACCGGACCGCCGGTGCGTCACTGCAAGATCAATTGCACGAAGCATGTTTTGAACTGTCCCATTGAAAACAATAGGATCAGTTCAAAGATGCGTTTCCCTTCGGTGCTTTTCTCCTACAACGGAGGGAAACGCCGCCGCACCGCCAGATATATGTAAACCCGGCCTCAGTGAGGACACGCCTGCTTCATCTCCCCTTTCCCTGTACTTTATAAAGTCGTGAAATAAAAGGACTTTAAACACAGCTTAATCGAGTGAGCGCTATATGCTTTTTTTTTAAAATTTTTATTATATTGCAGGTCTCTAAGTACAAGCACCCCTGAGCTGTTAAATATAAAAGCTAATAGAGCCCAGCTTAGGTCCATTTGAGAGCCCAGGTGTCACTTTCAAATATCTCCTGCATTACATTCTGTATAGTGCTATATAATCACAGAGAGCCTAATGGGGGATTGTCTGGTCTGTTTCCAAATAAAAAATGATACAATGTGGAAACAGAGCACTGTATCCACTACTAGACTACAACTGGTCAATCAAATTAAATGGCCCAACCATGGGTATACCTAGTTGTAGGTGGATATACCTTTCAGCTAGTAACCCTATGTATATTAGCAACAGTCCCCTATATAGTGCTTAGCTATTTCTTAACATTAAATGACAACTAGAATTTAATGTCACTTTGTTCTGTCTTGCAGAAGCTGTTGCTAGAGACAAATTTCCCATAACAACGGGCAATGAACAGTTGCTTGTTGGGAAGTAAGATAGCTAGTGTTTTTTTAGTAAATTAAGGGATTTACAAAAATATTATGAAAACCATAGGCTATTATGACATGGAGGGAAGTTGTTTGAAATGACAGTGACCATTTAGGCTTGACCAGACTAGACTAGAGACGGATATACTGTTTTTATAGCATTCGGTCAAATGAATATTCCTGACCATACACATGCACAGTCAGCTTGAATGAGTTCTCAATGGGGAGAGGGAAGTATCTGTGTATATAAAGATATAATACAGATGAGAGCACTGAATGTGGCAGATACTGTTAAGTGGTCAGATTCCGAGGAATAATTTATAAAGGGAGAGATTAGGGAATGTGATTGGGGATGTGATTTGCCTAAATAGATGTGTTCTTAGGGCATGCTTAAAACCTTGTATGCTGGGAATTAATCTATCTGTCCAGGGTTGCACAGGGTTCCAAAAAACTAGTGCAGCACGAGATAAGTCTTAGAGACAGTGGTGGGAGGTTCACATTATGGAGGATGTTAGTCTTAGATCATGTGCAAAACATAAAGCACAGGCAGGTGGTAGACAGAGATGAGGGAGGAGATATAGAGAGGTACAGCACTGTGCAGATTGAGGAGTTTAAATTGCATTCTATAGTGAATAGGAAACTAGTGCATTGACTGGCACAGGGTAGAGGCATCAATGTAACGCTTGGATAGAAATGTGAGTCTGGCTGCTGCATTCAGGAGAGATTAGAAAGGGGAGAGTTTAGTGAGGGGAAGGGTAAAAATACAACAATAAGAAGAAAAAAACAACAATAAAAATTTAGTTTTTTTCTACAATAAGAAAAGGCAGGATTTTGGAGATGCTTACGCGATACCAGTAGCATAACCACAAAAATAACTAAAGATATGGAGTAAAGGTCAGCTGCATATGCGTGACCACTAAATAACCCTACATGGATTAGACAGAACCTATATAACTAAGTAGGGAAAAAAATCAGCTTATGGTTAAAGCAAAAGTAATAAGGCGGGGTTCACACTATGTTTTTGCAAAAAGGATTAAAAAATAAATGGAAAAACAGATTTGCATTCGTGTGCATGCGTTTTTCCATTGACTTCCAATTAAAAAAAAGGATCAAAATGCATCGTTTTTTTTTTTTTAACAAAAACGTAGCTGACCATTTTTTTGTGTACGTAAAAATAAAAACGGATTCGCCTTTGATCATTTTTTTTTATAATGGAAGTCAATGGAAAAACGGAGCAAAATGGATGCACACAAATGCATCAGTTTTTCCATCTGTTTTTCATCCATTTTTTTGCAAAAACAGATGAAAAAACGTACTGTGAACCCAGCCTAACATACAAAAGGTGCATAAAAAGTTGAAGGACGTTACAGATATTATTGCTGCAGCTCAGCACCACCAGTTTAACTCTTCAGCTGTTAACAAAAAGGCCACTTTGATAACTTTACAAACAAACAGTGATCTCCAGATGGAAGTTATGGTTCATTTTATCAACCTAGCACCTATCTGCCAGCATATGCAATTCCACACCTGGTACAGAGCTAATAGAGTCACTTTAACTTAAAAATCCCTTTAAGGCCAGTAGAGAAGAGCATTCAAAGTATTTGATGAAGAATCGATGGAGAATAGATGTCATTTCACTTAGCCATTGGGACACTTTACAATTTGACACATTTAACACTTTTACAGTAGGGATCAAAAACTGTTAAACATGCTCGGAGATAGATGGCAAAGCAGTCAATGTATCAATGCCAGAACATTATAGAATGCTTCACGAGGTCTCAAACTTTGTTTATTTGAGGTAGGAATAGAAGAAGTGAGTGGAAAAATGTTCAGGGCTTCCCCCAGTCCTGTGATGCGGTGGCTGCATCCATTGAAGTCTATGGAGCCCTGGAGGCCTTGCAGGTACCTATCGCATGCATGTATGCACTGTATAGCTTTTGCCTCCGGCACTCCAAAGAAAGGTGTCCCCAGCCCCTGTCATTAACCCTTGTGACCCCAGCTCTGCAGCAGAGGGACCCCTGGCAGAAGGGGCAGCACCCTATAGGAGATGTCCCCATGTCCTGCTGCTCCCAGGGCTCCACAGGGGGCCATCTCCTCCTTTGCTGCTGCCACTACAACAGACGGCCCCTGTAGGTAGAGGAAAAAAATGATCACAATTGATGTAATAAACTTATGGCATCTGATGGTAACTGATGGTTTTTATTGAAAAAACAACAAAAAAAAAAAGAATGGAACAACTGATGACAACTGATGCCTTTTTGGCTTCAGTTGTGGTCAGTTTCTTCCCAAAAAAAATGCAACTCATATATGTAAGCCTAGCCTAACAGGATTACCAGTGCTGAAATATCTGGTGTCAAGAATTATGGTCTCATGTCATATTTTGCCAACCTTCTTTGGTTACTTATTTCACCTTACAAAGACGACTAGTTAAATAAGAATTATGGGCAGAGTTTTTTTTTTTTTTGCAAAAGTGCCGGGGAGAATGGAAAAAAATAAATAAATAATAACATGCACTTACCTCTCCAGCTCTGATGCCAGTATACCGCAGTACTGGTCCCCCGCTCTTCAGCCACTTCCTGGTTTGAGATGGGACCTGGGACCTGACATATCAGGCCTGTTCAGCTAGTCCATGGCAGAGGCGGGACACCATTATAGCCGCTGACTGGCTGAGTGAGCCTGGAGCATCATGTCTCAGGTCTCCTCTCAAACCAGGAAGTGGCTGAAGACTGGGACAGGCATAGGCGCTGGAGTGGGGGAGGTAAGAGGTAAGTGCGTGTTATTTTTTCCATCCTCCTTTTGTAACAACAACAACAGAAAAAAAAAACTCTACCCGTAATTCATGTCATTGTTTCACTCCATTTAGGAGTCTTAGAACCTGACTAGGATATATGCAAAGCCATCAGTCTCTCCAGAAGGAAGAGTTACCCATCTATACACAGCTGTTTTGGGGTTATTTTCCCTTGTCAATACAGAGCAGGGTGCTGGCTGGCTGCAGTGAAGCCTATGGTTGTTGGGCCTAAGGGGTAATATATTTCCTTGAGTTAAAGGTCATACTGACTACTGGAAACCTATAGGCCGTTTATGCTCCACTGGGATTTCTGAGAAGAAGGAAATAGATGGATAGAAGAAGGAGTCTCTACTCAAAGAGAGTCTACAGTACTTTCTTTCTAGAAGGAGTTCTGTCTTAGCCTTCATCCCCAGTCATGTTCTAATACTCCTAGATGGACACACTGACTTGAAAGGAAAGATACTATGAAAAAATGGCATCAGAAAGCTGCTTTACGTATATTTCTTCCCAAAATTCTCAGCGGAGCAGGAACGGCTTATCTTATAAATAATATAATTTCAGACCTCTACATACATAGGCAGGCAGCTGCATATGGCCACACAGTCTAGCTGAACATGATCTCCAAATGTGAATGTAGAACAAATCAGCTGTGATGGTCTGGTTCAGAGTCTGACTTGTTTGGTTCATATTTGAAATGAAAATCAAGAAGTGCATCTATCTTGATAAGAGACCTAATTAAAGGGGTATTCCACTCAAACATAACTTTTCATATGTTGCTGCCCATGGTGACACTAACAATTCATTCCATACTTATTATCTATTCAGTCTCCTTCCCCCAGATCTGAGCTGCTGCTTTCTTCTGAAAACACAAAAACCTGTGTGTGAGCTTTTCTCTCTTTTTCCCCCTTTTCCCCCTCCTTTCAGAGACAGCTGACTGGTTTTATCTGCAACATTGTAGCTTCTCTTTTCATATGTTGCTGCCCATGGTGAAACTAACAATTCATTCTATACTTGTTATTATCTATTCAGTCTCCTTCCCCCAGTTCTGAGCTGCTGCTTTCTTCTGAAAACACAAAAACCTGTGTGCGAGATTTTTTCTCTGCCCCCCCCCCCTCCTTTCTGAGACAGCTGACTGGCTTTATCTGCAACATTGTAGCTTCTTTGTAATTCAAGGAGGGTTAGGGCCCTATTACACTAACAGAGTATCTGACAGATTTTTTGAGCGAAAGCCAGGAATGAACTATAAACAGAGAACAGGTAATAAAGGAAAGACTGAGATTCCTCCTCCTTTCAAATCCATACCTGGCATTGGCTTAAAAAAATCTGTCAGATAATCTGTTGGTGTAATAGGGCCCTTAATCACAGTGAGTTCATTAGCAACTTGACCTCAGAATAACCCTCCCAGCATTACACAGAAGCTATAATGTTGCAGATAAAGCCTGCCAGGGATTTGTTTACATTAGCCGTCTCAGAAGGGAGGGGGGGGGGGGGGGGGGAGAAGCGGGAGACAGAGAGAAAGGCTCACACACAGCTTTTTGTGCAAAAAGCAGCAGCTCAGAACTGGGGGAAGGAGACTGAATAGATAATAACAACCATGGAATGAATTGTTAGTCTCACCATGGGCAGCAGCATATCAAAAGTTATGTTTGAGTTGAATACCCCTTTATCAATTTGTAGATCACTACAGGGTTTAGCTTAGCACAATGAAGATATCAGGGTCTTGTAGGATCCTTTTAACGGCAGAAGTCTGTGTGTTTTATGTCCATGGAAAGCTCCCTGTAAAGCACAGCAAAAGGCAGCTAGATTCTAGATTTCTAGTTTATACTGCAACCTAAATCTCTTCTCATAGAAGTCGCCTTTCTTAACATTTAGGAAATACCTGCAGCAACTAAAGCGTTACTGATCATCATGGATGGAAATGGCTGGGGTAGGATTGAATCTAAACATATTTATTGAAACTCTTCTGCATGTCACCGAGCTCCATCATGCCATTAGCTTTCTAATTAATTCCCAATCTGTCACTATCGGGTATAATAGCTGATGAGAAATAGCTACAGTGAGAATGGATTCCTGCATCCCTTTAGGAGCGGCAGAAGATGTTTGTTTTGTAAAACATGCATGATGTAAAATGTGTTATTTGGCTGTTGGGAAATGCTCGGGATGTGTAAATACACTTGCTCACTTGAAGTCGAATGCATTAGGTAAAGTTGTAAAGCGAAAAATGTCTTCATTGTATTTGTACACCCAGAAATGCAGCCGTACTAGATACATGTAAATAAGATGGTGTACTGTGACTCTTACTTCCCCGTATACACATGTATAGGATTAACTGTCATGCAAATACAATTGTCAGTATATTGATGCTTGGATTTTTTTTTTTTTACGCTATAGATTTCAGATGGCTGTAAAAATTGATTTAGACCATTTTCTGATGGTGGCCAGCACCAATTTTTCATGTGGACGTGCATGACGGATGCTAAATGAAGGCAGATACCTGCATGTTAGTTGCTCTACCATGTTGAATCATTTTTGTTTTGCTATCGGTTGCAGTTGTTGACGATATTAGAAGGGGTTGTTCACCCCAATTTTTTGGGGTTTTAAATCGACTGGTCCCAGTAAATGCTAGAGATTTGTAATTTACTTCTATTAAAAAAAAATCTGGAGTCTTCCAGTACTTATCAGCTGCTGTATGTCCTGCAGGAAGTGGTGTATTCTCTCCAGTCTGACATAGTGCTCTCTGCTGCCACCACTGTCTATGTCAGGAACTGTCCAGAGCAGTAACAAATCCCCATGGAAAACCTCTCCTGCTCTCCAGGCTGGAAAGAATACACCTCTTCCTGGAGGACATACAGCAGCTGATAAGTACTGGAAGATTTGAGATTCTTTAAAAGATGTAAATAACAAATCTCTGGCACCAGTTGATTTAAACAAAACATTTTCTTTTATAAACTTCCCCTTTAAAGGTGGATACACACCTTCAGAAACTGCCCTGTTCTCCCCATACACATGAATGTTCAGCATGGTCAAATTTTCCTCTATTGGGGAGGGTGGCTTATCTCTCTGAGAACAAAGGGGTCCCGATCCCCTATCTCCACCGATACCAGTGGCAGATTGCGTCAACAGAAGTATAAAGTGTATTGGGACCTCTGGAACACTGTTAATATGGACCCCATCAATAGAACCCAGCTGATTTAATGGCAGAAATTGATTAGTGATTTGTTGGTTCAGCTTATGTTCGTGTCATCTAAGATGATAACCTTCACAGACCAATCATGAATATCAAAGTCATTAAGAAGAGAACTATCTGAAAGGCAAGCTTAACGTGTGTTCAAACAGGCAAGAGTGCCTTAACCCCCCCCCCCCCCCCAAAGAGTGTGGTTTTCTATCTTCTATTAACTTCAATGGGGAATGCCTAAAAAAGCATGTGGCTTTAAAAAAAACAATGCTGAAAAAAAGAAGTGACGCCAGAATGTTCAGCAATTAAACATTGTTCTCTGGGATTTTTGCTTTTACTATGATGTAAAAACTTTGGTAACATCTTGTGGTAAGTGGGGTGATTCCAAAATTTGTACCCAGATTAAAGGGGTTGGCCACTTTATGGTAAAATTGCTCAGTGTACAGGGCACTCATAGCACTTACTATCAACAGCTCCCTGAATTTTCCATTCAGCTAAAATCAGACTCCCCTCCTGCAGGCTGAGCTGTCCTGCTCTGTGGTGATTCTGTCCATAAGATGGCCGACATGGAGGAGGCTTAGTGGTGGACACTGAGGGAGGGGCATGATCATATGTTCCTACATGCTCGGCCATCATATAGACAGAATCACCAGCCACAGCGTGGAGGAGGGGTGCTTGATATTAGCGATGGGAGGCACATAGGAACTATTGTCAGTGAAGCCCCTTTTACATGGGCCAGCATTACTTCTTTGGCTGATAATTGTCCCATGTAAAGGAGTCATTGATCAGTCCAGGAGCAGGAAAATGCCTGCTCAGTGGCTGATCGCATCTTTTGTGTGGGCAGTACAATTTATCGTTATCAGCCGCACATCTCCCGGTGTAATCAGTAAATGTGCGGGTCACAGCAATACATTTAAATGTCCACACGAATGATGCCATATCATTTGTGCATCCTGGCCACTCGATTAATCGTGCACTCTATCTCGCTGATCGATGTTAGCTGTGTAAAAGGGCCTTGAAAAGACTGTCAGCAGGTTTATGCTGTCCTGTCTAAGAGTAGCATAAACTAGTGAGAGAGAAGCTGAACAGAGTCAGGGCCGGCGTCAGCACCCGGCATACTCGGGCAAGTGCCGGGGCCCACGGCCGCTCAGGGGGCCCCCGACACTTGCCCGAGCAGTGAGCCAGACGCCCACCTCATCACCAACCTCTGGACACCTGGGGGGGAGGGTGCTGCCGACCCTGAGTCCGTGTGTGTGTGTGTGTGTGGGGGGTTGCTAGAAGGACCTGCTGTGTTTGCTGCAAAGCAATGGGGAAGGACCTGTGGTGACGTCATACGGGGGCGGGGCTGAGAATGGGAGAGGCTGCATATGGATGAAGGACCTGTAATCATTGTCATGTGACATGAGGGGTCGGGGCTCACTTATACCTTCTTTCTGTATGCTGTGAGTTGTAGTCCTCCTCTTATTCCTCCTCCTGTGATGGCCTCTGATCTCCCATAATAACAGGCTGGACATGCTGGGAGTTGTATTCCTCCTCTTATACCTCCTCCTGTAATGGCCTCTGATCTCCCATAATAACAGGCTGTCCATGCTGGGAGTTGTAGTCCTCCTCTTATACCTCCTCCTGTAATGGCCTCTGATCTCCCATAATAACAGGCTGTCCATGCTGGGAGTTGTAGTCCTCCTCTTATACCTCCTCCTGTGATGTCCTCTGATCTCCCATAATAACAGGCTGTCCATGCTGGGAGTTGTATTCCTCCTCTTATACCTCCTCCTGTAATGGCCTCTGATCTCCCATAATAACAGGCTGTCCATGCTGGGAGTTGTAGTCCTCCTCTTATACCTCCTCCTGTGATGTCCTCTGATCTCCCATAATAACAGGCTGTCCATGCTGCGAGTTGTAGTCCTCCTCTTATACCTCCTCTTGTGATGTCCTCTGATCTCACATAATAACAGGCTGGACATGCTGGGAGTTGTAGTTCCCCCCGGTATACCTCATGTAATGAGGACCCGTCCCCCGCCTGGATTAATGAGTATGGTTTTATTTTTTTTTTTTCTTGTGTTGAGGGAGAGCAAGGGGCATTTCTATGGGGGCTGGGGACATTACTATGGGGGCAGGGGACATTACTATGGGAGCAGGGGGCATTTTTATGGGGGCAGGGGACATTACTATGAGGCAGGGGACATTACTATGGGGGCAGGGGACATTACTATGTGGACAGAGCAGGGGACATTACTATGGGGAGCAAGGGACATTACTATGTGGACAGAGCAGGGGACATTACTATGGGGAGCAGGGGACATTACTATGGGGGCAGAGCAGGGGGCATTACTATGGGGAGCAGGGGACATTACTATGGGGGCAGGGGACATTACTATGTGGACAGAGCAGGGGACATTACTACGTGGGCAGGGGACATTACTATGGGGGCAGAGCAGGGGGCATTACTATGGGGAGCAGGGGACATTACTATGGGGGCAGGGGACATTACTATGTGGACAGAGCAGGGGACATTACTACGGGGGCAGGGGACATTACTATGTGGACAGAGCAGGGGACATTACTATGGGGCAGGGGACATTACTATGGGGGCAGAGCAGGGGGCATTACTATGGGGAGCAGGGGACATTACTATGGGGGCAGGGGACTTTACTATGTGGACAGAGCAGGGGACATTTCTATGGGGGCTGGGGACATTACTATGGGGAGCAGGGGACATTACTATGGGGGCAGGGGACATTACTATGGGAGCAGGGGGCATTACTATGGGGGCAGAGGACATTACTATGGGACAGGGGACATTACTATGTGGACAGAGCAGGGGACATTACTATGGGGAGCAGGGGACATTACTATGGGGGCAGAGCAGGGGGCATTACTATGGGGAGCAGGGGACATTACTATGGGGGCAGGGGACATTACTATGTGGACAGAGCAGGGGACATTACTACGGGGGCAGGGGACATTACTATGTGGACAGAGCAGGGGACATTACTATGGGGCAGGGGACATTACTATGGGGGCAGAGCAGGGGGCATTACTATGGGGAGCAGGGGACATTACTATGGGGGCAGGGGACTTTACTATGTGGACAGAGCAGGGGACATTTCTATGGGGGCTGGGGACATTACTATGGGGAGCAGGGGACATTACTATGGGGGCATGGGACATTACTATGGGGAGCAGGGGACATTACTATGGGGGCAGAGGACATTACTATGGGGCAGGGGACATTGCTATGGGGGCAGGGGACATTTCTATGGGGCAGGGGACATTACTATGGGGAGCAGGGGACATTACTATGGGGGCAGGGGACATTACTATGGGGAGCAGGGGACATTACTATGGGGGCAGAGGACATTACTATGGGGCAGGGGACATTGCTATGGGGGCAGGGGACATTACTATGGGGAGCAGGGGACATTACTATGGGGGCAGGGGACATTACTATGGGAGCAGGGGGCATTACTATGGGGGCAGAGGACATTACTATGGGATGGGGACATTACTATGGGGGCAGGGGAAATTACTATGTGGACAGAGCAGGGGACATTACTATGGGGGCAGAGCAGGGGGCATTACTATGGGGAGCAGGGGACATTACTATGGGGGCAGAGCAGGGGGCATTACTATGGGGAGCAGGGGACATTACTATGGGGGCAGGGGACATTACTATGTGGACAGAGAAGGGGACATTACTATGTGAACAGAGAAGGGGACATTACTATGGGGAGCAGGGGACATTACTATGGGGGCAAGGGACATTACTATGGGGAGCAGGGGACATTACTATGGGGGCAGAGGACATTACTATAGGGCAGGGGACATTACTATGGGGGCAGAGGACATTACTATGGGGCAGGGGACATTACTATGGGGGCAGGGGACATTACTATGGGGCAGGAGACATTACTATGGGGGCAGGGGACATTACTATGGGGGCAGAGGACATTACTATGGGGCAGGGGACATTACTATGTGGACAGAGCAGAGGGCATTACTATGGGGCAGGGGACATTACTATGGGGGCAGGGGACATTACTATGTGGACAGAGCAGGGGACATTACTATGGGGGCAGGGGACATTACTATGTGGACAGAGCAGGGGACATTACTATGGGGAGCAGGGGATATTACTATGGGGACAGAGCAGGGGACATTACTATGGGGAGCAGGGGATATTACTATGGGGACAGAGCAGGGGACACTGCTATGTGGACAGAGCAGGGGACATTGCTATGGGGAGCAGGGGATATTACTATGGGGACAGAGCAGGGGACATTACTATGGGACAGGGGGCATTACTATGGGGACAGAGCAGGGGACATTACTATGGGGAGCAGGGGATATTACTATTGGGGCAGGGGACATTACTATGGGGAGCAGGGGACATTACTATGGGGAGCAGGGGATATAACTATGGGGGCATGGCAGGGGACATTACTATGGGAACAGAGGGCATCTTTACTATAGGGAGGGCACAGCATTGGGACATTATTACTATATGGGGGGCACAGCACGGGACCTACAAACCTCCTTAATTTACTGCACATGACGCCAAACAGTGGAGTTACTACTGTATGGAAGCCTATGGGTGGGAAAAAGGGAAGGAAGTTCCTGGAAATGTGCGGAGTCTAACATGTTTGTCTGACAGGTCCCGAAGAGATGAATTGTAGCTTGAAGATATCATCATGGAGGTCTGGGCAAGATGGAGAGGAAACGGAGAGCAATTGCCTCAGATCAAAGAAGACACCTGTGAGTTACTGGATTACGTTTTTTTTTTAGTATTTTGTCAAACTTTATTTGGTAGGTGTGCCCCGAGGTGTGCTATACAAAGGGGCCCGCTGAGGCTCTCTCGCCCAAGGGCCCACAAAAACCTGAAGCCGGCCCTGGGCAGAGTGATGGCGCACTCTCGAGCCTGCCGCCAGAGCCGAGCCAAAAGAAGACGCCGCTGGAGCCAGGTCAGGTAAGTTCCTGACACTGTTCTCCTAATATGCAAGAGAATAGGATTGTTGCCATACCCCTATCCCCGCCCTCCAGTTGCTGATTGGCAGTTATCTATCCATGCTGTCAATCAGCAGCTGGAGGGCGGGGGAGGGGTGTGTCAACAATCCTATTCTCCAGCATATTAGGAGAATGGCTGAATAAAATGATGTAAGTAATGCACCGACCTGTTCAGCATTTCTCTCACTAGTTTATGCTGCCCTCAATTAAGGCGGCATAAACCTAGTGACAGATTTCCTTTAGGTACAGTGTGCACATTTACTAATACTGTACAGTGAATAATCCCTTGAACCTTTTTTCCAGTGTGACTCAATATAGGTGTCCTCTTCATTCTTTTTCTCTCTTTAGGATCCACTTCTGTCTTTCTGTCCGTCTGTCCAGTTAAAAATAAAACACATAAAAGATATTGCCTATTGCTACACTGTATACCTTTATTATCACACATGTATAATGTCCTAGTCCAACCATCTATATGGTATATAGGGTGCTTAGAACAGTGGGTGGGCCAAAATTTGCAAATAATTTGGGTATAGAAATACACCTGTATTACGCTGATGCAAAACTAACCTAAGGAAGGTTTTCCATAGACACAAATGAGAAATACAAAATGTTATAATATCTTTAATATTAAAATTACTAGATGTTTCTTCCCCCCATTTATTACAGGGTGTAACACTATGTGTAGATGGCTACATATACATAAAATCCATTGGGGGTTGCCACAGTGTTAATAGATGTGGACCACTCATGGAGAGCCATTGTCCAGTAAGTGTGCACCATCTGTGCTGCTGTGAGGGAGCTGCCCCTCCCCACTCCACTCGTCTTACCTGAAGCGAGGATGTGGACCATGGCAGAGATCATTGAGGTCTAGGACCCTTTAATTGTTCATAGGGTCAAGGCTCTATGCACATCATATGTGAGGCATACAGATGACATTGTGTCTCTTTTTATCACTAATAAAATTCTATTGAACGTAATGAAGAAATGCATACAACTGTATGCCAATAGGGTGGGATATGGGGGTCATTGACTTACATTGTAAAAATAAAAAATATAAATCTTAGTTAAATGTATACTTTAATTCATTCTGTGCTATTGCATAAGATGGAAAACAATGCTTTTCAATAATCTTAGGAAACAGTAGTCAGATATTAGATAGAGTGTGCAGGTTTGTGGGGTGGCTCCTGGATGCACATGGGTATCATTACTACTTAACATTTGTACCATTGGATTTACACATCCAACAAATCAGATACTGTGACAGCAATTAAATCTCTGATGCTCTGAAACCTGTAAAAGAATAAAAAAAAAAGGTTTTATTTTTTTGCAATTTTTTAAAACAATCAAGAGATTGTAATCAGGTCAGTGCGCGCATTGGGCAACACCTGGAAAGAATACATGTACAGTTAAAGGGATTATCCAGCGCTACAAAAACATGGCCACTTCCTTCCAGAGATAGCACCACTCCAGTTTGGGTGCAGGTTTTGTCACTTCTAATGCTGACAGAAATTTTGATCAAAACAGTGTTTCATCATAGCAGAACAGAACACTGATGTATTTAGGTGGTTTAGCTAAGTCTAGGGTATAGCATAGATCCTCTAACTTAAAGGGAATGTGTCATCAGAAAATGACTTATGGTTTAAATAATGTTTTATGTTAAAGTGTCACTGTCGTGAATTTTATTTTTGCAGAAATCAATAGTCCAGGCGATTTTAAGAAACTTTGTAATTGGGTCTATTATCCGAAAAATGCATTTTTATCATGAAAAAGCAGTTTGAAGCTCTCCCGCCTGTCTTCATTGTTCTCCTATGGAGAGAGCTAAAGAAAAGACCAAAACAGGACAACAAAGAGTTAATCTACAAATCCCTCAACGTTATCTGTTCTGACCATCACCAGTGACCTGTCTGAGCTCAGATTACAGCTGTCACCCAGCTCCATGCCTGTAATCCTCTGTTATCTGCTTTCTGCTGCCGGCTAACTCCCTCCTTCCTCCTCCCCCCTCCCCTCTCCCTAGAGCAGACAGGGGACGTCTCCTGCAACAAGTCACAATTTTCAGATTTTTCAGAGTGGATGAAAAAGAGGAAGGAGGGGGGGGACCTGGGAAAAGGCTTTTTACATGCAGATAATGGCAGATTTGGCTAATAAACCCAATTACAAAGTTTCTTAAAATCGCCTGGACTATTGATTTCTGCAAAAAAAAAAAAATACGACAGTGACTCTTTAAACAAAACTTTTAAGAATTTGTGGTGATTTTTTTTTTTCAAATTTTACATTTTTCTCTCTATATTAAAAAATAATTCTGACATCTTGCAGTTTTCATTCTGACCACTGGGGCTAAAATTAAGCTGAGACTTCCTGTTCTGTCTGTGGCGATAAGAGGAGGCTGTGGTGCATTGGATCACGAGCATAATTCGTTCTGGGAACATGCTTGTAATCCAAATCACTTGTATATCAAAGTAAATTTTCCCATAAGAAATAATTGAAACTCAGACGATTCATTCCACAGTCCAAATCAGGTAGGTAAGGTGTTCTGTATCAATAAAAAAACACTGTATTAGTAAAGAAGGGGTTAATCGGTTAACTCTCCCTTTACATATAACTCCCCAGGTGGCTGCAAACCTGCTGGTGCTGGTACTAGTGCTGGCTGCTTGGAGCAGCTACTGGTGAAGGGGTTAATTCAGGAAGCAATGGTTACGCGGACTGGTACCAGAGGAGAGCTGGAAGGTGTCTGATCACCGGCAGAATTGATCAGGTAGCAGTGGATTAAAATAAGAGGACTTTCTATCCAGTACAGTATAAAGATTGGGACACAGGGGGGAATAAAGAATCTTAAAGTGTCACAGGTCATAGAGACATGTCAAAAGTTTTGATTAGTCCGGGTCTGAGTGTTCGGACCTGTACCGATCAGGAGCAGTTGGATTTATAATGGAGCTCTATAAAGCCCGACTGAAAAGTCCCGCTGATCACGTGACAGTCAGTCACGTGAACTCTACGACCCGGGCTGATCAAAACTTTTGATGTGTCTATATGACAAGTTTTGTGAAACCACAGGTACACTTTAAGGAAAGTTGCAGTTTTTTTTTTAATTATTAGCTTGTCTTGCAGAACGCTCTCAAATCAAGTTACTTGTAATCCAAGATTTCACTGTATTTGTATTGAAACCAACACCCTTTGTACTCACTTAGGGCCCTAGTCCACCGGACAATTATCGTTCAGATTATCTTAAAATCTTTCGAATCTAAACGATAATCGTTCGGTTGAATAGCAGTTAACGACTAACGACCGAACGAGAAATCGTCGATCGTTTAATAAGACCTGGACCTATTTTTACCGTTGCTCGTTCGCAAATCGTTCGCATTGAATAAGAAGTCGTTCGGACAGTAGCGACGAACGCAATAGCGACGACAAGACGACCGCAAGAACGATCATAAGTAACGATTATCTTTCCATGTAAATGGGTGAACGATTTCAGGTCTTTCGGAATATCGGTCGTTTGGATCGTTTATCGTTAACGATTATGCGACCGATAATCCTCCCGTGGAATAGGGCCCTTAGGCTGGGTTCACGCTGCATTTTTGCAGTCAGCTTTTTCATAGTTTTTCATATAGTGGAAGTCAACGGAAAACCGGATTAAAATGGACGCACACAAAAGCATCTATTTTTTTATCCGTTTTTCATCCTTTTTTTTGCATAAGAAAAAAAAAGGATTGCAAAAAGGCAGCGTGCACCCAGCCTAACATAGAACCATTAGGTGATTAACGGCTGAACGGAGAGATTATTGCCCCTTGTAATAGAAGCAGTAATCAGCAAAATCCCGTTAATCAGCTGATCCCATACACTGTCCAATCCCATAAATCATCATATTTTGGCAGCACCATGTAAATAGTGGATGTGTTGCCGACAATTCCCGAAGTGACCAGCACAACGAAGAGTCCAGACATTATTCCTGCAGCCCCCCCTCCATTAACAATAATTGAGCTGCTTAATGACGGCCGATCACCTCGGCCGTTGCTTGTATTGGGCAGTTATCTATTTGAGAAAGCAGCCTTACCCCTTGCTTCAAGCTCTGGACTTATTTGCATGTGACAACTCAGGCTTAGCTTGTCCTTTGTACTTTTATATCAAACATCAGAATATCCCACCGTGCTGTACACTCAATCTATCCGCTCACATTGGTCTACGCTCTCGCTGGGGCTGACATGTCAGTTTTTCCTCAGGTACACTGTAAACCCCTTACATAGCTTTTTCCGTATGCTCCAAACCCCTTACATAGCTGTCTGCTTTCCTATGGATTAACCAAAGCTAGGCAGATATTAGGAAGAGGGGGCAGTGGTCCTGCACATATACACATTAGATTATTAGCGGGATTCACCAACAATTATCCCATTTGTTTGCCTGGAATATAAGGCTTGTCCAGGATTAAACAGAGAAGTCTGTGGTTTTCACAAACTTGGGCTGTTGGGTATTGCAACTCTTCTTAATTGAAGTGAATGGGGGCTGGCTCATGGACAAAAGCCAATACCATCCATTCTATAGGATTACATGAATAGGGTTAAAAAGAATCGAGCACATTTAGGGATTCAGCTTACCAATACTACAGATTTAATCCCTAAACAATTTTGGAGGTTGCTGCTGCAGGGGACGCCAGCATTGTTTACACGCTCTCTCTGTGGGATCAATTGGCTAGTTCGCTCTCTATGGAGGTATATGCCCATGTTCACACTACATCAGCACAGCTTACTGTTACTATACAGTCTGTATATATGCAGTCTTATATACCCAGCACGGGCATGGGGAGCGTATACGGACCCCATAAAGATGATGCTTTCTTCTTCACGGTAAACTCATGGCTTCAGTAGTGGAAAGACGCAGTGGTAATAACCATTGAGCCACCTCCTTCACACAGTGATTTGAAAATGTATAAAAAAAAAATCAATTAATAAATGTTTTTGCCTTTTTTTTCTGGGTCCCATTGAGATGAAAAATTTTCAAAAACACCATCCCCAGAGAACGAATGTCACCGATCTAAGTTATGCCACAAAAATTCCACAAGCCAAAATGTAGTGCTTTTTAGATGTCACTGTGGATCTTAGAGTAACATCTGTCTACCATAAACTGCAAATAGTTGGTCTATAGGGTATGCTCATAACAAGCACATGTATAAACCGCCCGGAAAACAGCCTCCAAAACAGCTTGTGAATCAGTGGGATTTTTACATGGGGTTTTTAAGGTAGAGATTTTTTTTAAAGCTACTACTGATTTCAATGTGATCTGCCCAGCAGTGTCGCTTTGAGAAAGTAACACCACTTCTTTTTTTTTCATCATTGCTTCTCATGCTGTTTTGAGCATTCCCTATTGAGGTCAATGGGAGGTGTTTTCGAGCAGTTTTTTTTAAAGGACATTTTCAAAGGATGATATACATTTTATAAAATCTTTTACAACCCAGTTAAAGGGGAACGCCAGTTAAGAAAGATTTAACCCTCTACAATCCCCACACCTGGTCTAAGCTTGTTTGTAATAGGTTTCTGTTACATGAATTGTAGTGTTTGTCTGCAGCACATCCTGACTCACACCCTGAAGCCGCTGAAAACCCTCACTTCCCGATCCGCTCTGTCTCCACTCCTCTGTCCTCCTGCTTCCTTCTGAGATCGAGGCCAAATGATGTCTTTATACATGATGTCTTTTCTGTTGCAAGCTGTAACATCTCATCAGTAACCCCACCCACCACTGACCTCACACATTGATCACCTGGTCAAGGGCGGGGAAACAACAGCCACTCCTGAGTAGTATAGGGGAAAGGGGACACTGTTGTTTCATCTCTCTTTCCAGTCTAGGCAGATGAATAGATAGACAGAAAGATAGATGGATGAATAGATAGATAGATCGAGATGGGATAGATAGAGAAATATGCGATAGACAGATAGATAGATAGATAGATAGATAGATAGATAGATAGATAGATAGATAGATAGAGGATAGATATGGGATAGATAGATAGATAGATAGAGGATAGATATGGGATAGATAGATATGGGATAGATGATAGATAGATAGATAGATAGATAGATAGATAGATAGATAGATAGAGTGTTTACTGTGCTAAACAGATCAAGACAGTGGTGGGCTGATACTACAGGACAGGGGCGGGTACCCGGCAGTTGGTTCTGAGGTGCTATGCATGCTGGGAGATGTAGTTTGCTGGCTGGGTGCCATGATGTAAAACTGGGATCATTTGTAAAAGTTTGAATCTGGGGCTAGGAGCAGCTTACACAAGAGGGAAATGTGTCAAATAATCAGTGGAGGATTGGTGCACCTATATGCTTTTTGTGCATTTTATTTTTTATGGGATCAAGGGAGTTCCCCTTTAAGTTATTTAAAAAAGTTAGGTGGGGTTTGCATACATTAGGTGGTCTAGCACTTCTTTTACCAGAAACTGATGCCACAACTGATCGCAAAAATACATTAGCTGTCACCAGGCGTCCTATCCTTTTTCATTATCCGTCAGTTGCAAGATGCATTCTTCCATCCTTTGCATCTGGCGATCCCCTATGTCCAGATTCATGCTCTGGATAGTTTGAACTGTCCCATTCAAATGAATAGGATCAGTTCAAATGTCAGTTCCCCTCCAACGATTTGCTACTTTTGGAGGGAAACTGAGCCAGACCAACAGATATACGTGAAGGGGGCTTTAAACATTTAGCCATAAATAATGTATCCATGTTGCTACAATGGTGCCTGTTCGTGGATGTAGCGAGTGAACAGTCACTTTTTGAAGGTGATGTATAGAAGCCAGAAAAAAATGGCAGGCACATTGAACAGGTATCAGTGACATATACTGTATAACCCATTGAATATTCGCAGTGTCACTATTCCCTGATATCTATTTTTATGAGCCATAACTGCAACATCCACTTGTACTTCTATCAATACATAGAATATAGTTCCAACAAAATTGTGCATGAGCTGTTTTCTGGCATTTGGTCTGACCTGCATTTTCTGCTGTGAATGAAACGTGCATAGACTACAAAAGGGAATTCAGATCAATGCACAGACTACTATTACATTTATAACTCCCCCTCCATTCACGTGGACCTGTTTTCTCTAACTGCACTGTTTTCTTACTTCATTTACCTTTTTCCATGGTTTCTTATTTTAACGCATGATAATGCTCATAGAACGGGTCTTACCTCCATATATGTTCACTTTCTATATGGGTAAACAGGGCTGCACTGGTTCTAAAAAGCAGCCCCAGCAAACCAACCGTGGTGTACAATGTGGTGACACCACAGGCTGCATTCCTGTTTTCCAGGTGGTACTCGGGCTGTCTCCACCTTCCCCACGGAAAGGTAAGGCAGCGGGAGTCCAATGCCGATAGTTTGCTCATACCAACCTGAACTTCGGCTTGTTCGATCATCTCTACCCTACAGCTCCCATAAATATGTAAACCTCTCCATGAATACGTCTGATTCTGCTAACTATTGCTCCGTGTAATAGAGTCAACGATCAGCCGATGACAACAAATCGTCCTAATTGACCTAAAATCGCCGGGCATCGACCGCGTGTAATAGCGTATACTAGCGATGTGTGGCCAACAGCTGGGCCGACTGCCCAAACAGCTGTTACCTTACCTCTCCCTGCTCCCGGTCTTCTCTCCTGTGCCCCGAAGCTACCTGTTCGCGGCAGCTGCAGCGTCTGAGCAGCCAGTCAGCTGACAGGCTGCTCAGCCAATCACAGGCGGTGCTGCCACCATGACCGGGAAGCTGCGGAGCACAGGAGAGAAGACTGGGAGCGGGGAGAGGTAAGGGAACAGCTGGTTGGGCAAGGGCTGCATGGACATCTCTGACAATGTCCATGGAGCCCTTATCGTCCGATTATTGGACTGGGTAATAATAATAATTTTTATTTATATAGCACCAACAGATTCCGCAGCACTTTACAATTCTGGGGGTACATACATAGACAAAAAATAGACATTACAGAGATATGCATATAATTATCCATAAATGAGGAGTGAGGTCCCTGATCGCATGCATCAGCTTACATACTATCAGGAGGGGGTGCGAGACAAAATGGCAGAGGGGCAAAGTGCTTCATTGTTCTTATGGTCCGGCCATCTTTATAAATAAGGCAGTGCAGGTAAGGGGGGGGTGAGCCTGTCACCAGCCAATGCCTGCATGTACAGGTCTAAGTGCTTAAATGCTTGGCGTGTGTGTATGTATGTGTCTGTGGCTGTGTGCGCATGGTGGAGGTGTGTGTGTCTGTGTGTGTGTGGGGGGTGGTGGGGGGGGGGTGGTTGAGGGTAGCAGTCAAAATTAGGGAACCTGATAAGCCTGCTTGAACAGATGTGTTTTAAGGGCACGTTTGAAGTTTTGGGTATTGGAGGTGAGTCTGACAGTCCTGGGTGATGTATTCCATAGAACTGGTGCAGCTCGGGTGAAGTCCTGGAGACGGGAGTGAGAGGTGCGGATTAAGGTGGATGTTAGTCGTAAGTCATTAGAGGAGCGTAAGGCACGGGTAGGGCGGTAGACAGAGATGAGGGAGGAGATGTATGGAGGTGCAGCACTGTGGAGAGCTTTATGGGTGAGCAGGAGGACTTTATATTGTATCCTGTGTTTAATAGGGAGCCAGTGTAGTGACTGGCACGGGGAAAGGCATCGGTATAGCGGCTGGACATGGAGATGAGCCTGGCCGCTGTATTGAGAGTGTAATAGGTCCAGAAAACGAGAACCGATCTAGCAGATCGGTGCTTGTTTACTAAAATTCACTCATCTCTACTTGTCTTCTTTTAGGTGCAAAAGACTGTTAATCATTGGTGGACAATGTCACAGAGGCGGGGCTTCTTGGGGTGGGGCCATTGAGTCCTCTCTCTCCGCTTTGGTCCAGTGATGTACTTCATACCCTTCCCTTGTGACATTGTTGGGGGGGGGGGGGGCAGGGGAACCAACCTAATGCAGCGAATGTCAGATCACGATACCAAGGTAGGGAGAGGGGGCTAAACAGCTGAAAAGTCCAACCTCAGTGACACTGTCTATCAATAAACAAAACCCTTTTTGCATCTATAGGAAAACAAGGACAACCCTGAGAAAGCTATTTTGGGAATGTGCAGCAGACACACTAGCAGATGGTGCCAAAAAAACGGAAACGGCACCTACCCAAAGGGGGGGGGGGGGGTGACAATATCACTTCAACAAACAGGGGCAATGCAGGTTTACACTACTGCTATATATGCACCAATATAAGCAATAATATTGCCATGCTGTGATCATATACAGGTCAGATAAGGCAGGTGCTCTGCATTATCACTCTGCAGACTATACAAGAGAATACAGCAATGATCTAATACAGTCATAGACAGAAAACATAACAATAGAAGAGCATCTGTTGGCAATTCATGCTTGTTACACAGCTGTAGCCCCATATAGTTGCATCACAATAGTCTTCATGTAGGACAGGACTTACTCATACATTTCCAGGAATAGTAATAGAGGAGTACATCACAGAGTTCTGATGTATCAGAATTGTTATCTCATGGGTCATCCAAGGATTTTCTATAGCAGACAGGTCAGAAGAGCTGACAGCTTCTCTATAATCCAGTGACTCACAGGTGAAGTCTTATCGGGTTGCAGACATCCTCTTTAGATTTCTTCTCCAATCTCTTTAGACTGCAGAGTTTACTGCTAGATATATGTGGTCCCGCTATCCCTACCCTCTATAGCAATGCAAATAAATTCGGACCCCAGAACAGACTCCAAATCAGGCAATTTAGTTTAGAATAGTGAAGTGTTCTAGTGCCGTTCCCATATTCCTGCTACTATACTATAGTATACATAGATTTTTTGCCTGTTGTGCAGCAGCCTCCGCTACACTAGATTTGGTGTGCTCTTCTTGATAAATCCAACGGCACAAATACGGTAACATTAAAAATGAGTACAGTGCAAAAAAGGCGTCTCTTGATAAACATGGCTCCTTTTTATTATAAAGATGAAAAAAAATATATATATACAGTGGTGCCTTGGATTACGAGCATAATTCGTTCCGGGACCGTGCTTGTAATCCAAATTCACGCTTAAACCAAAGCAAATTTTCCCATTAGAAATCATTGAAATGCAGACAATTGGTTCCACACCCCAAAAATAACATGTAAAACAAATGAAACAAACATTTGGAAAGAGCAGAATACTGTATGTGATATTATAAGTTACTGTACAGTTTAGCAATCAGCATGTGGAGTAAAATGTATAGTAAGGGCATAAGCCTGAAAAACAACAGCAGTTTGTCAATACCAGGAACTGAGAATCACAGCTGTGCAGGAGGACAATGACAGAAACATTTCTATACAGCAGTGTGAATGGTTGAGTGTAAGTGCAGGCTAGAGATGAGCGAACCGGGTTCGGGTTTGAGTCGATCCGAACCCGAACGTTCGGTATTTGATTAGCGGGATCTGCTGAACTTGGATAAAGCTCTAAGGTTGTCTGGAAAACATGGATACAGCCAATGACTATATCCATGTTTTCCACATAGCCTTAGGGCTTTATCCAACTTCAGCAGCCACCGCTAATCAAATGCCGAAAGTTCGGGTTCGGATCGACTCGAGCATGCTCGAGGTTCGCTCATCTCTAGTGCAGGCACATTATAGCAGCAGTGTGTATAGCTGAGTGTAAGTGCAGGCACATTATAGCAGCAGTGTGTATAGCTGAGTGTAAGTGCAGGCACATTATAGCAGCAGTGTGTATAGCTGAGTGTGAGTGCAGGCACAGTATAGCAGCAGTGTGTATAGCTGAGTGTGAGTGCAGGCACATTATAGCAGGAATGGAGAGGATGGGAAACACAAGGGCTGACAGAGACTGCAGGGAGCATGAAGGAATGAGCAGGGCAGATGTGGTCTTATAAATGAAGCACTCTGTCTGGGAAGAGAGGGGTTACAGTTATGAGAGATTATATCCACAGTCCTGTCCTCTAAAGTGGATATGCTATGATTTGGAAGGTGAGCGAGAGTTCCTGGGTCAGAGCACAGTGCTGAAGACCCCGCTATGCAGACCATGCCCCTCCTCCACTCACCCTCCCACCCAGTACAGGGAGCTCTTAAACCAAAGCAATGCTCTAAAAACAAGTCACAATTTTGAAAAACTGTGAGCTCTTCTTGCAAAGTGCTCTCAATCCAAGTTACTCTTAAACCGAGGTAACACTATATATATATATATATATATATATATATATATATATATATATATATAGTGCATGCCTTATGTATTCTAATTTTAGGTAAAATGACATGCATGGGTTGTCTGCTATCTTGATTCCTAGTTCCTCATTGATAGGGTTTCATAATGCAAAAGCAATAGGTTCACATTGGCCAAACCTTTACATCTTTCTACCATTTCATTGTGTCTTTCTCTAAACCACCAGCAGCTGTGGGCTGTGAGCAAGTAAAGGATTTGATAGGTGATGATGGGTGATGTCACCGGTACAGGGAAGCCGGTGCCGTAGTTCAAAGATTGGACAGGCCCGTTTCCCGCTGTTTTATTCCTGGACAGCGGATGAGGCTGAGGCACTGGAGGTGGGCCAGCCCACCCCCAGTGGGAGGAAACCCCCACCCCTCTGTGATGCGGTTCTATTGATTCTAATGGAGCCGAGTCATAGAGCGGAGGGGGTTTCCTCCCACTTCCCCGCACTGGCGCTGTTCTATCCATGTGAAAAACTTAAAGTGAACGTACTGCTGGTACACTCTCTTTATGGAGTCTGCTGCTAGCGGCTTTGAACCAGGTAGCCAAGGACACCTGCACTGGTCTTGTGGAGTCCATGCCTCCATGGGGCATAGCTGTTTTAATGGCGGGAGGGGAAGCTACACAGTATTAGGCAGGTGGTTTTAATGTAATGCCTGATTGTTGTATATGTGCAAGGCAAGATGTCTGCATTAGTGAGCTGGTAATATGTTGGTTAACATTCCTTATCCTCGGCTCTAAGATGCCCTGATAGTTGTATTTTAACATTAAACAAACACAGCAAGATCCTTTTCTCAACCCCCTCCTCTTCCTCATGGCTTGCGTTACAAATTGTACATTTAAATTGCTGGCAGGATTCATTACCTTCTCCTCTCTGATTCCAGCCATGCGGAAAATATTGCACTGGTGAAGCACAGAGAGAGATGAAAACAGTGAGAGTGAGGAGGGGAAAGAGAAAAAAAAAAGCGAGAAGACTGAAGAATGTAAGTGTGGTGTATGGAAGCTCTATACATTTGTATGGACATATATTCCATAGATACACCGACCCTTGTGGTAATGTCATCTTCTCTGTAATATCGGAGCATAAATAGAAAAAGAAAGTCCGGCTCTTACATTAGCTCATTACATTCCACATGGATTACATGGATTACAAATAAGATTAAAGGGAGGGTTTGTAATAGTTAGAAAAAAAACAGAGGGTTTTGCCAATAATATATTTGCTAGGAAATTTAAAGGGATACTACACCTAAATTACAATGTGCATGGAGTTACTAATATATTTGATCCATATTGTATTGGAAAACTGGAAATAACGGAATGGCAATGATTTTTTATAAATGTACACAGGCCTTAAGACCCAGTTCAACAGACTTAAGAAGATAGGAATATAGAGCGACTCCTATCCAGCATAAGAATAGCAGGTACAATAAAGATATCTGTCTAGCAGATCTATGAGACATGTGCTCTCCTCCCCTGTGTAACCCTGTAGAAGGTGCGAGGGTTTCCCCTCTTCCAAAGTGTCCTGTCTTGTAAGAAATATATGCAGAGTGAGAGGGAGGGGAGAAGGTAGTCGCCAGTCCATTAAACTAGTGAATTAATTCTCTCATTAATGGGGCATTCTTTATCCTAGGGACAAGAAGATCAGGGAAGAATCATATTAACTTTAACCAAACGTTCCCACTTAAAGCCCAGACATAACACGATTGTGGGATGCACAGTCACAGCAGATAGAGGAAGATCTTATAGGATAAATTATT
This sequence comes from Dendropsophus ebraccatus, assembly GCF_027789765.1. Classification (NCBI taxonomy): domain Eukaryota; kingdom Metazoa; phylum Chordata; class Amphibia; order Anura; family Hylidae; genus Dendropsophus; species Dendropsophus ebraccatus. Next base: position 35,335,571 of record NC_091456.1, read on the forward strand.
CAATAGTATTCAAATATTATTCAAATTATAAAGAGGGCTGCGGAATCTGTTGTCGATATACAAATAAATATTATTATTATTATAAAGTATACAAATAAATATTATTATATATAATAAAGTATATAAATAAATATTATTATATATTGTTATAAAGTATATAAATAAATATTATTATATATTGTTATAAAGTTTGCAGCTTGAAGAGATCATCATAGAAGATGTGTTTTTAACAATAGAGAAATAATACACAGGTATGGTGGGAAGTAAAAGGCTGTGGACATAGTGGTGCCCTGCCAGGTGTATGTGAGCTCGGTGTCTCCTTTACAGAATGAAGGACCTTTCCCCCCTGTTCTAATTGTTTGGACAGAAGGCATCGCTCATCTTGGCGGCTTTAGATGTCGTTACATTTGCATATTACAAGACTCCGTGAATCTGTCTTCTTCCCTCTGGGTGAATATTGTTGATATGGCGATGCAGTGCCCCCATTTGCCTTTGTTTGGAAGGTGTTAAAGAGAGCTCTAAATCCAGAAGCAGAGGAAACGAGCAACTGTGTATAACGGTATAGAACATAGGCAAGTCTGAGAAGGAGCAATGTACCAGTCCAGGTTTTATCCTGCTCTTAGTACTGTGTACAGTCCAGGTTTTATCCTGCTCTTGGTACTATGTACAGTCCAGGTTTTATCCTGCTCTTGGTACTATGTACAGTCCAGGTTTTATCCTGCTCTTGGTACTGTCTACAGTCCAGGTTTTATCCTGCTCTTAGTACTGAGCACCAGTCCAGGTTTTATCCTGCTCTTAGTATGGTGAAGCAGTCCAGGTTTTATCCTGCTCTTAGTATGGTGAAGCAGTCCAGGTTTTATCCTGCTCTTAGTACTGAGCACCAGTCCAGGTTTTATCCTGCTCTTGGTACTGTGTATAGTCCAGGTTTTATCCTGCTCTTAGTACTGTGTACAGTCCAGGTTTTATCCTGCTCTTGGTACTGTCTACAGTCCAGGTTTTATCCTGCTCTTAGTACTGTGCACCAGTCCAGGTTTTATCCTGCTCTTGGTACTGTCTACAGTCCAGGTTTTATCCTGCTCTTAGTACTGTCTACAGTCCAGGTTTTATCCTGCTCTTAGTACTGTCTACAGTCCAGGTTTTATCCTGCTCTTGGTACTGTCTACAGTCCAGGTTTTATCCTGCTCTTGGTACTGTCTACAGTCCAGGTTTTATCCTGCTCTTAGTACTGCGCACCAGTCCAGGTTTTATCCTGCTCTTAGTACTGTGTACAGTCCAGGTTTTATCCTGCTCTTTGTACTGTGTACAGGCCAGGTTTTATCCCGCTCTTAGTATTGTGAAGCAGTCCAGGTTTTATCCTGCTCTTAGTACTGTGCACCAGTCCAGGTTTTATCCTGCTCTTGGTACTGTGTACAGTCCAGGTTTTATCCTGCTCTTGGTACCATGTACAGTCCGTGTATTATCCTGCTCTTAGTACTATGCACAGTCCAGATTTTATCCTGCTCTTAGTATTGTGAAGCAGTCCAGGTTTTATCTTGCTCTTGGTACTGTGTACTGTCCAGGTTTTATCCCGCTCTTAGTATTGTGAAGCAGTCCAGGTTTTATCTTGCTCTTAGTACTGTGTACAGTCCAGGTTTTATCCTGCTCTTAGTACTGTGCAAAGTCCAGGTTTTATCCTGCTCTTAGTACTGTGTACAGTCCAGGTTTTATCCGACTCTTGATACTGTGCACAGTCCAGGTTTTATCCTGCTCTTAGTACTGTGCACCAGTCCAGGTTTTATCTTGCTCTTAGTACTGTGCACCAGTCCAGGTTTTATCCTGCTCTTAGTACTGTGCACAGTCCAGGTTTTATCCTGCTCTTAGTACTGTGCACAGTCCAGGTTTTATCCTGCTCTTAGTACTGTGCATAATCCAGGTTTTATCCTGCTCTTAGTACTGTGCACCAGTCCAGGTTTTATCCTGCTCTTAGTACTGTGCATAATCCAGGTTTTATCCTGCTTTTAGTATGGTGAAGCAGTCCAGGTTTTATCCTGCTCTTGGTACTGTCTACAGTCCAGGTTTTATCCTGCTCTTAGTACTGTGCACCAGTCCAGGTTTTATCCTGCTCTTAGTACTGTGTATAGTCCAGGTTTTATCCTGTTCTTGGTACTGTCTACAGTCCAGGTTTTATCCTGCTCTTAGTACTGTCTACAGTCCAGGTTTTATCCTGCTCTTGGTACTGTCTACAGTCCAGGTTTTATCCTGCTCTTGGTACTGTCTACAGTCCAGGTTTTATCCTGCTCTTAGTACTGTGTACAGTCCAGGTTTTATCCTGCTCTTAGTACTGTGTACAGTCCAGGTTTTATCCTGCTCTTTGTACTGTGTACAGGCCAGGTTTTATCCCGCTCTTAGTATTGTGAAGCAGTCCAGGTTTTATCCTGCTCTTAGTACTGTGCACCAGTCCAGGTTTTATCCTGCTCTTGGTACTGTGTACAGTCCAGGTTTTATCCTGCTCTTGGTACCATGTACAGTCCGTGTATTATCCTGCTCTTAGTACTATGCACAGTCCAGATTTTATCCTGCTCTTAGTATTGTGAAGCAGTCCAGGTTTTATCTTGCTCTTGGTACTGTGTACTGTCCAGGTTTTATCCCGCTCTTAGTATTGTGAAGCAGTCCAGGTTTTATCTTGCTCTTAGTACTGTGTACAGTCCAGGTTTTATCCTGCTCTTAGTACTGTGCAAAGTCCAGGTTTTATCCTGCTCTTAGTACTGTGTACAGTCCAGGTTTTATCCTGCTCTTAGTACTGTGTACAGTCCAGGTTTTATCCGACTCTTGATACTGTGCACAGTCCAGGTTTTATCCTGCTCTTAGTACTGTGCACCAGTCCAGGTTTTATCTTGCTCTTAGTACTGTGCACCAGTCCAGGTTTTATCCTGCTCTTAGTACTGTGCACAGTCCAGGTTTTATCCTGCTCTTAGTACTGTGCACCAGTCCAGGTTTTATCCTGCTCTTGGTACTGTGTACAGTCCAGGTTTTATCCTGCTCTTAGTACTGTGCATAATCCAGGTTTTATCCTGCTTTTAGTATGGTGAAGCAGTCCAGGTTTTATCCTGCTCTTGGTACTGTGTACAGTCCAGGTTTTATCCTGCTCTTAGTACTGTGCACCAGTCCAGGTTTTATCCTGCTCTTGGTACTGTGTACAGTCCAGGTTTTATCCTGCTCTTAGTACTGTGCATAATCCAGGTTTTATCCTGCTTTTAGTATGGTGAAGCAGTCCAGGTTTTATCCTGCTCTTGGTACTGTGTACAGTCCAGGTTTTATCCTGCTCTTGGTACTGTGTACAGTCCAGGTTTTATCCTGCTCTTAGTACTGTGCACCAGTCCAGGTTTTATCCTGCCCTTAGTACTGTGTACAGTCCAGGTTTTATCCTGCTCTTAGTACTGTGTACAGTCCAGGTTTTATCCCACTCTTAGTATTGTGAAGCAGTCCAGGTTTTATCCTGCTCTTAGTACTGTGTACAGTCCAGGTTTTATCCTGCTCTTAGTACTGTGTACAGTCCAGGTTTTATCCTGCTCTTGGTACTGTGTACAGTCCAGGTTTTATCCTGCTCTTGGTACTGTGTATAGTCCAGGTTTTATTCTGCTGTTAGTACTGTGCACCAGTCCAGGTTTTATCCTGCTGTTAGTACTGTGCACCAATCCAGGTTTTATACTGCTGTTAGTACAATCTTCATCCTTAGTCCATTGGTGTCATTTCCTTATTATCAATAAGTTCTGCATTTGTATTTATCCACAAAACATATATATATACAGTGGTGCCTTGGATTACTAGGATATTGTGTTCCGGGGCCATGCTTGTAATCCAAATCCACTCTTAAACCAAAGCAAACTAGAAAGGGCTGGGCCCCATAGCAAACTTTTGATTGGGCCTACCTCCTTTCCCCATCCCACTGTAGGTAATCCCCCTGTTTGTTAGCCCTCTGTCCAGTAGATGGCATATGTTAGGCATCTCCCCTGGTATCTTCCCCAGTAGATAGTGCCCCCCATGGTAGACATCTCCCCTAGTGTCCCCTGTGGTAGGCATCTCACCTCATACCCCCTCTACATAGTGTCCCCCAAAATAGACATCTTCCCTAGTATCCTAGCATCCTACCCCCCAGTACATAGTGTCTCCCAAGGTAGGCATCTCCCTTGGTAGTATGATGACAGCTCAGGAGGCCCAGTGGATTGCAGTGATGGTGCCCCCTGATGTGGTGGGCTCCATAGCGGCTGCTATGGCTGCTACAGTGGTAGTTATGCCCCTGAGCTTAGTACAATAGAATAGAGAAGCAGGGCTGCTGTCAGAGGTCTGTGTGGTCACATGACAGCAATGGGGAAGGGGTGTGTGTTCAGCATGGGCCAATCATGAATGGAGAATCATAGAGCTGTGCAGGACAGTGACAGAAACTTTTCTGTAGAGCAGTGTGAATGGCTGAGTGTAAGTGCAATGGAGAGGATGGACATGACATGGCCATGAGCAGGGTATAGGTTGAGCACAGTATAGCAGCACTCTATGACTAGGGAGAGAGGGGTTACAGCTATGGTGAGATTACCTCCACAGTCCTGTCCCCTGATGCAAGCCCCAGCCTGAAGTGGATCTGCTATGATCTGGAAGGTGAGGGAGACTTCCTCGGTCCGAGTACAGTGCTTTAGACCCCGCTATGCAGACTATACCCCTCCTCCGCTTCCCCTCCCACCCAGTACAGGGGGCTCCTAAACCAAAGCAATGCTGTTAAACCAAGTTACAATTTTGAAAAACTGTGAGCTCTTCTTGCAAAATGCTCTCAATCCAAGTTACTCTTAAACCGAGCTACCACTGTGTATATATATATATATATATATATATATATATATATAAGAAATTCCTGGTTGCTGAACGGCACTGTGCGGCTCAAAGGCTCAGGTGGGTGCTCAATCTCTGGTTGCCAGACCCGGGCTCCCAATTCAACAGAAAAGGATATGAAGAGACAGCACTCCAGATTAAAGTGAAAAACAAAGTGGTTTATTTACCCATCAAAGTTGGGACGTTTCGATCTACTCAATGAGATCTTTCTCAAGGAGTGCCGTCTCTTCATAACCTTTTCTTCTATATATATATATATATATATATATATATATTAATACTACGAGGGCAACCTATGTTTGTTTTACTGCTGCATAATCCGCTGCATCCACACGGTTCAGAGTTGGGGAGACAATGATGCAATCCCACAGTTATTATTATGCTCCCTCCACCTGTAGTTCAGGAAAGCAGGGACACCATATCTATAAGCTAAGCTTTAAGATGACAGGTGAAATTTTCAATCAGGTTGTCAACTCTGAGCTGGATTTATCAAGGTGGAAGCGGTACATTGTGGGGGCTTTCCTCTCTAAAATACTTAACTCCTTTCGATCTGCTGCAAATACTGTGGGCTTGTGGGTCTTGAGCGGAAATGAAAAGGTGATGGTATTCACAATGTAAATGCAGGCTGGGGGCATTGGAGAAGAAGAGGAAGAAGAAGAAGAAGTCATTGTGACACAAGGTCAGAGGAGAAGAGGCTTCAGAATTGGGAGCTGTCCTTGGTGCTGAAACCTTCTGCCTTTGCTAATCTTGGCACTGCAGGCGTCTAATAATATAAATACTAATAATAACTGCAACAACAACAACAACAATGAACCTCGATTTAAGTAGCGTAACATCCATTATTATTAATATACACCTTCACACAGCATAGGTCAAGACCCCCACATCTGCTATATGTGTAAACACAAACATAAGATTTATGCGTATATAAGCACACACACTATAATAGTATACCTCACGCCCACAAACTTATATATTTATATGCACAAGATGCGTATATGCGTATATATGTGTGTGTGTGTATATATATATATATATATATATATATAGATTCATACCATTCCTGAATTCTCAATTTCCGATTTAGCCATGATTTTCCTCTAAATCTAGCATTGCTTATCTCTGGTCCCTATTGTATAAGATGGTATTGTTATACTGATTTAGCAGGACACTACTTGCAAATAGAGGTCGGTGCAGATTCTATTAAATTGCCCGAGTATTAAGGACGTTCAGGTAAATGCTGGCGATTTCTATCTGCGCTGAATAAGGGGAAGTTTAGAATTTAATGAGAATCCGCTAGCCCCCAAAAGTGGAGGCACTAAGATGGGCTAAGAATGAGAAAATTGAGGCAAAATTGAAAGGGAAGAATACACAGAAGTGTTGAAGCGATAACAGGAGATGCCAGAGTGGAGTGAAGCGATAGTGAGGGACACACCAGCTATATACTATACTGTATACGTGAGGGAGACTACAGAGAGATGGCCATGGAGGGGTGTGGGGAATTAAATAGGGGGTCATAATATATAACCGTTAGTTCAGTGTATATATATATATATATATATATATTTACTGATTCTAATATCGTACTGATGCCTTGGCTGAACACACTCTGTATACAATTCTTTTTCCATAGTCTTTATGGTCTCCACTAGACAGAAGAATGGGCAGACTTCCAAGCTGAACATGACCCCAAAGAGCAAGTCCCAAGTGTTGGAGCACCTGTCTGAGTGATATCTACTAGGGATGAAAGGTGAGCCTATAGTAGGGGTCCTAAACGATTTTTCGTTTTCTCTGATTAACGATAAACGATTACAAATGACCGATTTTGTGAATGACCTGAGATGATTGATCCTAACCTACTGAAAGATAGTCATTAGTTACGAACAACCTGATATGATTCAACATAATATACGGAAAGATAGTCATTGGTTGCAATCGTAATTACGATCACTCATATACATATGAACGTAGTAACGAACAATGTGTACATACATCGAAAGATTTGCAAACAATTAACAATGATTTAATGGTCAGACGAACGACATACAGATGAATTTTCATTAGTCATTTGATCGTTGTGTGCACACACAGAAAGAATATTGTTTAAATTCAAACAATATTTTTTGAGCGATCATCTTTCCGCGTATTAGAGCCCTAAGAGTAGAATATTCCATAGACTGTTCCATGTAGAGGGAATATCGTTACGATGTATCGGGGCACTTATCAGTAACAGGTCAGTGTATCCAGAAAACAAATACTGCTTGATGAGTGCGCTGAGAAGTCATCACACAGGTGAATGAAGTGGGAAAGCAGAGTCACAGGCTCGCGAGGAGATTGCTGGCAGCGGAGCCAAGGAAAGTGCCAGACGCAGGCACGGGGAGAGAGCACACACAGGTTCATTACTGTGCATTTTCCCTGCCTTTTGCGTTAAGTGATGATCTTGATGAGCTAATGAAGCCGCAGACTGGAAGCGCTGTGTGTTTGTATAGCGAGCTCCTGGGTCCCTGTGCTGCCCGCAGACAATTAGAGCCTCATTAATATGCTAATCTGGTGTTGGGCTTTGGATGTGGTGTGGAGCTTGTGATTCTGGGGGTGGGGTAGGGGTGGTAACTGTCTCCTAGCAACCTTTGCACAGAGGTAACCTACATCTCCTGGCATCATTGCTTTATTTTGGGAGGCTATGCACTGCATTGACTATTTGATCACAGAGCAGAAAAGTTGACATATCATTTAGCGTATAACATCTATGCAAAAAAAAAAAAAAAAATACGTAAAGGTGTCCATTAACGTTCAGATCTGAACATCTGTGGTGACAAAACTATCATTTCCAGCTGATGGGACTGATGGAAATCTATTCCATCTGTCAGAACGTATCGAACATGCGTAAAAATGTTCTCGATCACTAGTAGTTATCTCTCCGGTTGTAGCATTTAACAACTATCGGCTGAGAATTTCCCATGTGTAGCAGGCAAATGTTCAATGGTAATGATTTTTTTTGCTACAATCAGCAGAACCCCCATGCTTCCCATGTTAGCTAGATATCTGGGAATCTTCATTGTGGTGTGAACAATATGACATAATAAGCAATGGAAAAATTTACTGGTACTGATTTTTATTCCTAGATTAAAGAGGGAGTGCATATGGAGCGGAATGTTGACATGTATGTATGGATGTATGGCAGGGAATTATTACAATAATGGAGGAGTTCAAGTTGAAGGAAACCATGGTTACTTCATTTACCATATAGCCAATATAGCTGCTATGGGGACCAGAAAAGGGGGAGGTCAGGGGCAGGTTGTCCCATCGTTGACCTCCATGGGTAGTAAGAATGTATGTAAGGCTGGGTTCACACTGCAGTCTGTTTAACAGATTTGTTTTTAATTGGTAAACATGGTCAGCTATGTTTTTGTGTACGGTACCAAAAAAAAAAAAGCATCTGTTTCGATCTGCTTTTCTTTAGAATGGAAGTCAATAGAAAAGTCGGATCCAAACGGATACACGCAAATGCATCAGTTTTTGCATCATTCATTTCTCCCTATCAAACAGTTTACCCGCTATTTGGCCGATTATTGCTCTGTGTAATAGAGAGAGAACAATCAGCCAATGAAATGATCATGGGCTGATTGCTTATTTAGGCCCAGACATTAAATCATCAGGTGTCGGGCGCGCATTGTTATGTGTGATAGTGATGCGCGGCCAATGGCTTATGATTGTAGTATAAAACAATAAAGTATTAACTCACCGTGCCACGTTCCCGCATGTCTTCAAGGTCGTGGCCTGTCAGTGTAGAGACCGGAACAGAAGGCAGAGCTGCAAACCCCAGGAAGGGCCTCCGAGGACACCCGGGAACGTAGTAAGGTAAGTTACTATTTTATTATTTTACACTAAAGGCAAGGGCTCCACGGACATCACTAACGATATATATACAGCCCTTGCTCCCCAATATTTGGCCCGTGTAATAACTCAGTAAATGAGTGCCGATATAAAAGATTGCATTTTTGGATCTAGAAGGTCGGCGCTCATTTACAGTCTATGATCGGGCCGTCCAGTAGGACCCTTAGGGTACTATTACACGGAACGATAATCGGCTGAATCGTCCCTATCCGGCCCATTATCGTTCCGTGTAATAAACACAATGATCAGCCGATGATCGTTGTCATCGGCTGATTGTTGATATAGGTTTGGACCTATAATTGTCGTGCGCCAACGGCGCATCGCTATGTGTAATGGTGGTGCGCAGCCGGCAACTGATGATATGCAAAGAAGAATACATTACCTATCCATGCTGCAGGGCTCCTCTTGCACTGTGCTTCTCCCCAGGTCCCGTGCGCTCCAGCTTCAGAGCGGTCTGTCTGAGCTGACAGGCCGCTCAGCCAATCACAAGCCGAGACCACAGTGGCCAGTGATTGGCTGAGCGGCCTGTCAGCTGAGAAAGGCCACTCTGAAGCTGGAGCATGCGGGACCTGGGGAGAAGCAGAGTGCAAGAGGAGCCCTGCAGCATAGACAGGTAATGTATACACTTTAAACAAGGGCAGAAAGGACATTGGTAACAATGTCCCTGCAGCCCTTGTTAAACGATTATCGGGCCGTGTAATAGGCCCAGTAAATGGGCACCCCATCGGCCTGTGTAATAGTACCCTTAGGCTGGGATCACATTGAGTTTCTGCTGTATGTTTAACAGATACATTTTAAGGCCATGCTCGTAAGACACCGGTCATGGAGTCAGAGGAAATCATACTGGCCCTTAACCGGCCAGATGATCTTCACTGCTGCTGAATTTGGATGCGGGCGCATCAGTGTGCGCCCGCATCTGAATTCCACGCTGCACACAATGGAGCGTGCGGCCGGAGGTCGTTGTTGCAAATCGGCAACAACGGCCGTGATTAATATGACACTTACGTTGTGTGAACATAGCCTTAATGGGTACTTTTCACGTACACAAAAACATGGTCAACCACATTTTTGTGTATGCTTAAAAAAAGGGTCCGTTATTTTTTTTTTTTTATAATGATCCAAGTGCATCCATTTTTCCAATTAAACACATTTGTTAAACTGACTGCAAAAGCGCAGTGGGGAAATTTATCAAACATGGTGTAAAGTGAAACTGGCCCAGTTGCCCCTAGCAACCAATCAGATTCCACCTTTCATTCCTCACAGACTCTTTGGAAAATGAAAGGTGGAATCTGATTGGTTGCTAGGGGCAACTGAGCCAGTTTCACTTTACACCATGTTACACCAGTCTTACCTGCCATTGAATCTAACAGTCTGTGAACCCTGAATTTGGTCTGAGATCCGTCACTGAACCTACTGTAGTAGCTGCAGAAGATTGGGCAGTGTTATTGAACAATAAATGGCTGCATTATTTTGTACTTTATGGTGGACCATCAGTGGGGCAGCACTGGGACAGTTTGAGATGATGGTGCATGGTGGCTATAGTTTGTTGTCTACACACATCATTATAGAACAGCTTATATTGACTATATTAAAGCAAAATTTTAGACACATATCCTACCCAAGCACTTGTTGCCTGATAGCACTTTGGGAAATTTAAAGGGGTACTCCAGAGAAAACAAGTGTTTTTAAATCAACTGGTGCCAGAAAGTTATATAGATTTGTAAATTTTTTCTATATAAAAAACTCAAGCCTTCCAGTATTTATTAGCTGCTGTATGCAGGGCCGTTTTAATACATTGGTGGGCCCAGTGCACAGCCCTCAAGAGTGGGCCCCCCCCCCTTCCCTTTTGGCACATTGTATAATGTACTGAATTTGCCCCCACACTGTATCAAGAGCCCCAATACATACAGTAGTTACCTTATAACGCTAACGAACTCTCCTACACACAAGGGTGGGAATTCCCTGGACCTGATCTTCTTCCGCCACTTTTCCATCTCCAATTTCACAAATGATCCCTCAGAGTTATCAGACCACAACCTTCTCTCTTTCACAATTACAAACAATCGCCCCCCTCCTGACACTCCTACCCCACACATATATAGAAATCTGCGTGGTATAGACACTCACCAACTCATAGACTCTCTTCAGTCCTCACTGTCCCCAATCTCATCCCTCACCTGCCCAAACACGGCCGCACAACACTACCACAACACCCTGAAAACTACCCTAGACTCTGTAGCCCCCCCCCTACTCTCCGCACACCCCGCCACAGATGGCGGCAGCCCTGGCACACCCCGGAAACTCGCTTTCTTCGGCGGTGCTCTAGGACTGCTGAACGTCTGTGGAGGAAATCGAGAACCTCTGCAGATTTCATTCATTACAAATTCACCCTCAAATCTTATTACTCTGCCCTTCACCTCGCCAAACAATATTATTTCACCTCCCTCATCTCTTCACTGTCAAAAAACCCAAAACGCCTTTTGGACACCTTTAATTCTCTTCTCAAGCCCAAAGCTCAGTCACCTATCACTGACCTCTGTGCTGAAGACCTTGCCTCCTTCTTCAAAACCAAAATCGACAACATCCGTTCTGACATCACCTCCCAGCCCCAAAGCCCTATAGATCCCATCCCCTCTCCCACCTTCTCTTCACTCTCTGCTTTTGATCCAGTGACAGAGGAAGAAGTCTCCAAGCTCCTCTCCTCCTCTCGTCCTACTACCTGCCCTAGTGACCCTATTCCCTCGCACCTCCTCCAGTCCCTCTCTCCTGCTGTCACTATTCACCTCACCAAAATATTCAACCTCTCCCTCTCCTCTGGTATCTTTCCCTCCTCATTCAAACACTCTGTAATCACCCCGCTACTGAAAAAACCTTCTTTAGATCCATCCTGTGCAGCCAACTATCGACCTGTCTCCAATCTCCCCTTCATCTCTAAGCTCCTGGAACGTCTTGTCTACTCTCGCCTTACTCGCTATCTCTCTGATAACTCTCTTCTTGACCCTCTAAAGTCCGGCTTCCGACCCCTTCACTCCACCGAAACTGCTCTCACCAAGGTGTCAAACGATCTGCTGAAGGCCAAGTCACAAGGAAACTACTCCTTGCTGATTCTCCTGGATCTCTCAGCAGCATTTGACACTGTGGACCACCAGCTTCTCCTCTCCATGCTCAGCTCTCTTGGTCTTAAGGACTCTGTTCTCTCTTGGTTCTCTTCCTACCTCTCTGACCGCTCCTTCAGTGTATCCTTCTCGGGCTCTACTTCTTCTCCCTTACCTCTCTCTGTTGGGGTTCCCCAGGGATCAGTCCTGGATCCCCTCCTCTTCTCCCTCTATACAGCCCCCATCGGACAGACCATCAGCAGGTTTGGTTTCCAATACCATCTTTATGCTGATGATACCCAGTTATATACCTCTTCCCACGATATCTCCCCTGCCTTCCTGCAAAATACAAGTGACTGCCTATCTGCTCTCTCTAACACTATGACCTCTCTGTTCCTCAAACTTAATCTCTCTAAAACTGAACTTCTTGTATTTCCTCCGTCTAACAAACCTAAACCCGACATTTCCCTCTCAGTCTGTGGTACTAGCATAACTCCTGTGCATCAGGCTCGATGTCTGGGGGTCATGCTAGACTCTGATCTATCCTTTACTCCCTACATCCAAGCTCTTACACGCTCCTGTCATCTACATCTCAAAAACATCTCCAGAATCCGTCCATTTCTCACCACTGACACTGCTCAGACTCTGACTGTCGCCTTGATCCATTCCCGTCTTGACTACTGTAACGCCCTACTAATCGGTCTTCCTTTCTCTAAGCTTTCCCCTCTCCGGTCTATCCTGAACGCAGCAGCCAGACTCATCTTCCTCTCCAGCCGCTATACCGACGTCTCCTTTCTGTGCCAGTCACTGCACTGGTTACCCATTAAATATAGAACACAGTTCAAACTCCTCACCCTCACCCATAAAGCTCTCCACAACTCTGCCCCTCCATACATCTCCTCCCTCATCTCCACCTACCATCCTTCCCGTGCTCTGCGCTCTGCAAATGACCTCACACTAACCTCTTCTTTAATCAGAAATTCTCATTCCCGCCTCCAAGACTTCTCTCGTGCTGCACCAGTTCTCTGGAACTCTTTACCCAAAGACCTCAGACTTATTTCCAACATCCCCAGTTTTAAGCGTGCCCTAAAGACCCATCTCTTCAGGTGTGCTTATAACATTTCGTAATCTCGTCTCCCTTTGCTATCCCTTCTCCATCCTCTCTATAACTTCTTCGGTGCTAGTTACACTGTCCTTGTCATCTGAGCTTAGAAAATGGCTTGTGACTGGCTTGCCCAGCCGCCTATAGGCACTTAGAGATTCCATGTACAATGACTGGAACATTGACAAATAAAGCACTTGTTGCCTCTCGTGTTACTCCCAGTCATCCTAGCCTGTAAGCTCTTGAGAGCAGGTCTCTAATTTGTTGTTGTAATTTATTCATTGTATAATTTAATATATAACCTGTAATGTATTTATATATATTTAAATAAGCACTGCGGAATCTGTTGGCGCTATACAAATAAATATTATTATTATTATAACACTATTTCCACCATACAGTGATTACATATTACATAAAAACTGCACTAAACAAAACAGAAAGCTATCATCAATGATACCATTACATAATACCGCCCTAACACTACAACCCTATAACAGAGTGCAGTTACATCCAGTGACTCACCGGGGGCGTCTTCTCCGATCAGAGTCTGTCACCTTTTCTTTTTCTCTCCATCCAGCCTGGGCCACCTTGAAGTCTTCTCCCGGCTGTGAATCTTCTCTCCAGAATCTGCCAGACAAATATTTTAGGCTCCAACACATACAGTAGTTAGGTCCCTTGTACCCCTATACAGTAGTTACACCCCTCTGTACCCCTACATAGTTACACCCCTCTGTGCCTCCATAGTTTTAAGGTGTCCCTGTAGTATATAGACCCTCATGTGCTCCTCCAGTTATATACAGACCTCCTGTGCACTCCCCCATTAGTATATAGCACCCCTGTGCACTCTCCCCAGTAGTATATAGACCCCCTGTGCTCTCCCACAATAGTATATAGCCCCCCTGTGCTCTCCCCCAATAGTATATAGCCCCCCTGTGCTCTCCCCCAATAGTATATAGCCCCCCTGTGCTCTCCCCCCAATAGTATATAGCCCCCCTGTGCTCTCCCCAATAGTATATAGCCCCCCTGTGCTCTCCCCAATATATAGCCGCCCTGTGCTCTCCCCCATAGTATATAGACCCCTGTGCTCCCCAATAGTATATAGCCCCCCTGTGCGCTCTCCCATTAGTATATAGCCCTCCTGTGCTCTCCAATAGTATATAGCCCCCCGTGCTCTCCCACAATAGTATATAGCCCCCCTGTGCTCTCCCCCCAATAGTATATAGCCCCCTGTGCTCTTCCCCCAATATTATATAGCCCCCCTGTGCTCTCCCCCCAATAGTATATAGCCCCCCTGTGCTCTCCCCAATAGTATATAGCCCCCCTGTGCTCTCCCCAATAGTATATAGCCCCCCTGTGCTCTCCCCAATATATAGACCCCCTGTGCTCTCCCCCATAGTATATAGCCCCCTGTGCTCCCCAATAGTATATAGCTCTCATGTGCTCCCCAATAGTATATAGACCCCTGTGCTCCCCAATAGTATATAGCTCCCCTGTGCTCCCCCATAGTATATAGCTCCCCTGTGCTCCCCCATAGTATATAGCTCCCCTGTGCTCCCCAATAGTGTATAGCTCCCCTATGCTCCCCAATAGTATATAGCTCCCCTGTGCTCCAGAATAGTATATAGCTCCCCTGTGCTCCCCAATAGTATATAGCCCCCTGTGCTCCCAATAGTATATAGCCCCCTGTGCTCCCCCATAGTATATAGCTCCCCTGTGCTCCCCCATAGTATATAGCCCCCTTTGCTCCCCCATAGTATATAGCTCCCCTGTGCTCCCCCATAGTATATAGCTCCCCTGTGCTCCCCCATAGTATATAGCCCCCTGTGCTTCCCCATAGTATATAGCCCCCTGTGCTCCCCCATAGTATATAGCCCCCTGTGCTCCCCCATAGTATATAGCCCCCTGTGCTCCCCCATAGTATATAGTTCCCCTGTGCTCCCCAATAATATATAGCTCCCCTGTGCTCCCCAATAGTATATAGCCCCCTGTGCTCCCCCATAGTATATAGCCCCCTGTGCTCCCCCATAGTATATAGCTTCCCCATAGTATATAGCTCCCCTGTGCTCCCCAATAGTATATAGCCCCCTGTGCTCCCCCATAGTATATAGCCCCCTGTGCTCCCCCATAGTATATAGCTCCCCCATAGTATATAGCTCCCCTGTGCTCCCCCATAGTATATAGCCCCCTGTGCTCCCCCATAGTATATAGCTCCCCTGTGCTCCCCCATAGTATATAGCTCCCCTGTGCTCCCCCATAGTATATAGCCCCCTGTGCTCCCCCATAGTATATAGCTCCCCTGTGCTCCCCCATAGTATATAGCCCCCTGTGCTCCCCCATAGTGTATAGCTCCCCTGTGCTCCCTCATAGTATATAGCCCCCTGTGTTCCCCCATAGTATATAGCCCCCTGTGCTCCCCCATAGTATATAGCCCCCTGTGCTCCACCATAGTATATAGCCCCCTGTGCTCCCCCATAGTATATAGCCCCCTGTGCTCCCCCATAGTATATAGCTCCCCTGTGCTCCCCCATAGTATATAGCTCCCCTGTGCTCCCTCATAGTATATAGCTCCCCTGTGCTCCCCCATAGTATATAGCTCCCCTGTGCTCCCCCATAGTATATAGCTCCCCTGTGCTCCCCCATAGTATATGTGCTCCCCCTCCCATATAACATTGAAAAAAACAAACACTGTTACTCACCTAGGTCCACGCGTTCCTCTTCTCTTCCCTCTTGTGGCCGCACTTCCTGCAGTCACAAGAGGCTGCACTCCCCTTACCCTCGCGCCGACGCTCCAGTGACGTCGGGCGCTAGAGGGAGAGTGCGGCCTCTTGTGACCGCAGGAAGTGCGGCCACAAGAGGGACTGACAGAGAGGGAGCCAATGGCTCTCTCTCTCTGTCAGTATCGCTGCCGCTGAAATGCCGCAGCGGCAGCAGGCAGGTGGGGGCAGCGGCGGACGGGGGGGCCCTGCAGGGGGCGCCATGGAGGGGTAAGTAGATTACCCATCCATGGCGCTCCCCCCTGACAGGCTGGTGGCCGGAGCCCTGTGTGACCGCATTGGTCGCACATAGCAACGGCCGGCCTGCTCGGGGGGCCCCTTTAACCAGTGGGCCTGGTGCACGTGCACCATGTGCCCTCTGGCTGTATGTCCTGCAGGAAGTGGTGTATTCTTTCCAGTCTGACACAGTGCTCTCTGCTGCCACTTCTGTCCAAGACAGGCACTGTCCAGAGCAGTAGAAAACCTTATTACACTTATTAACTTCCTTCAGGACATACAGTAGCTGATAAGTACTTAAATTTAATAATAATAAGTAATAATAATAAGTACTTAAAGTAATTTACAAATCCGTATAACTGTCAGGCCCCAGCTGATTTTTTTTCTCTCTGGTGTAGTAAAAATGCAAAATAAACAGGCATAGTTAGATTGTTTCATAGTGGCAAACCCTTTCTAGGTTAGCTACAGGGGTCTATACATCAATGTATATGTCTGTGGGAGCCCCCCTTCCCCACTAGACCCCACTCACTTTCACAGAACAGAAAACAGAAAAGCCAAATAAAAATCCTTAATTTTGTGCAAATAGCGGCTTTTGTACATCAGAAAACTGGCTTATAGCCATCCTAAATTCCCCCCATTATCTGCTATTTTGACAATTCCAACCTCTTCTATACGGAGGTATATAGAGGAGAGTCAGCTTAGGACAGGGGTAGGGAACCTTGGCTCTGCAGCTCTTGCAACACTACAACTCCCATCATGCCTGGACAGCCAAAGCTTTAGCTTTGGCTGTCCAGGCATGATGGGAGTTGTAGTTCTACAACAGCTAGAGAGCCAAGGTTCCCTTCCCCTGGTTAGGACATATTTCCATCAGCCAGAGCCACTACAATGACCATCTATCTCTCTCATTGTAGGAGCTGTGCATTATATGAATGGCAATAACCTCATTGGCTGACGTGTAATACCGTGCTACATTTTGAAATTACAAGAATTTTTTTCATTAGCAAAAACAGCGTTGCCAGCATCCAGTGTCATCCAATCAACAATGGGGATAGCTGCATACCTGAGTTTATCTAACATCCAGAGCCTTTAAAGTGACCTCTGGTGAAGATTTGTGTATAAATTAGGGAATTTATGACCAGCTTTGAATTACCGTCAGGGAAGCTGGGTCCGCTATCTGCAGATACAATAATACAAGGCCAGTGTATCTGGCATATACAACGCTACTTCATTAAATCGGAAAGTGGAGGAGGACCCTTGTGAGCTGCGTGAAGAGGTGGTATTGGGTCTGTGCTTTGTATGTCCAGATTTCAAATCTTCATCATTGTAACGTCAAGGTTACAAACTTATCTTCTTCCTCCTCTTTACATAATAATGATGCAAAAGAAAAGATAAAAAAATAAATAAATAAATAATGATAACTGGGTTTAGGGATGGGGGTTATAGAGGGGGAGGCATGTTAGGGAACGGTATGTGCAGACAGTGGATTGTATTCCATAGAGATCAATGTAATAATATTAGAACGGATGCAGGTATACACTTTGAAATATTAAGCATAATCTTTTTGTTTGTGAATTTAGTTTCTTATTAGATTGTTGAATCTTGCATCTGCAATGTTTCCTGTATAAAATAGAAATACAATGGGGACATGTATCAACAACATCATAAAATGCATGATATAAGTATCAAAATGGTGTCCACTGAATGATATATGCGGTGCAAGCTTTATTCTAGATTTGGAATGTCAAACTCAAGCCCATGGTGCCCATGGTTCCAGGATTTTTGGCCCGCTAAGGAAATCATTTTTTTTACTTAAAGTGACTGTACCACCAGGCCCAGGCTGAAGCACTGGAGGCGGGCCGACCCACCCTTAGTGGGAGGAAACCCCTGCCCCTCTATGATAGGGTTCCATTGATTCTAATGGAGTCACGTCATGGAGGGGTTGGAGTTTCTTCCCACTAAGGGTGGGTCGGCCCGCCTCCAGTGCTTCAGCCTGGGCCTGGTGGTACAGTCACTTTAAGCTGGCCTGCAGGACTTATTGGGGGAATTAACTGTTTGTGGGGCACTATAAGGGAATTAATCACTATATGGGGCACAATTGGGGAAATTAAAGGGGTTATCCAGCGAAAATCTTTTTCTTTCAAATAACCAGGTTTCAGAACGTTATATAGATTTGTAACTTACTTCTGTTTAAAAGTCAGCTACTATATGTCCTGCAGGAAATGTTTCTTTCCAGTCTGACACAGTGCTCTCTGCTGACATCTCTGGCCAAGACAGGAACCATCCAGAGCAGGAGAGGTGTTCTTATGGGGATTTGCTCCTGCTCTGGACAGTTCCTGACATGGACAGAGGTGGCAGCAGAGAGCACTGTGTCAGACTGGAAAGAATATACCACATCCTGAAGGACATACAGCAGATGATAAGTACAGGAAGACTTAGAGATTTTTTTTAAAATATAAGTAAATTACAAATCTTACTTTCTTTATAACTTTCTGAAACCAGTTGATTTAAAAAAAAAAAAAAAAAAAAAAGAGAAAATTTTGCTGGAGTACCCCTTAAACAACTATATGGGCAATTGAATGGGGGAAATAATGAGGTAACTACCGTGTGGGGGCAAATATTTTATTAGGCAGTATTATGGTGCGTTTACACGGAACAATTATTGTTCGAATTTTCACGATAATGATCGCATTTGAGCGATAATCGTCTCGTGTGAACACAGCAAACAATCAAGCCATGAGCGAGAAATCGTTCATTTAGATCTTTCAACATGTTCTCAAATCATCATTGGTCGTTCGCTAAAAATTCACATATCACTTTTTGTAAACAGTCTTTCACCGATTCCCCCTATGTATGAGATGGGCTTAAAGGACAAGTGCCATGCAAAACTTTTTCCCAGTAATTGAAGCACATTACAAAGTTATATAACTCTGTAATGTGCTTCAATCACCTATCTGCCTCTCTTCCCTGTCTTTTCCCCCCTCCACCCCCCACCAGGAAGTGCACTAAACTCACACAGACCTGATTACTGTCGTCACCGTCACCAAGCTCTTCTCTCAGCTCCTTCTCCTGTTACACTAGCCTCCCCCCTCCCCTGCCTTGTCAGTTGACAGGCTTGCTCAGCTCCCATTGGCTGAACAACTGCAAGCCATCACATGTCACATGTCACTTGCTTATCTTCCCTCAGACTGACTCTGGCACATAGGCAGCTCCCCCCTCCCCTCATACCCTCTCTCCTGCTGCCGTGAAGGAGTCATGTCACTAGAGAAGATAAGCTGAGCAAGCAGAGTCACCTGACAAGGAGGGGGAGGGGGAGCTGCTGTAACAGGACCTAGAGCAGCCCTCCTGCTGATGACTCATCCTCACAAGAAGGAGCTGCCTGGTGACAGTGACCACAGTAATCAGGTCTGTGTGAGTCCGGACACTTCCTGGTGGGGGGTGGAGGGGGGAAAAGACAGGGAAGGGAGGCAGATAGGTGATTGAAGCACATTACAGAGTTATATAACTTTGTAATGTGCTTCAATTACTGGGAAAAAGTTTTTCATGGCACTTGTCCTTTAAGCGACCTTAAAACGATCTGTTCAAACGCTGATCGTTATAAAAAAACACATTATTATTTTGAAATCATTAATACTTCGATTGGGGGAACTATCGCTTCGTGTAAACGCAGCATAAGGGGATTCTATTAAAGGTGTTGTTCACCAAAACAAAAAAAAAATTCAAATCAACTAGCCAGAGCCAGAGCATTGTAATTCAAAAAGTCTTCCAGTACTTATGAGCAGCTGTATGTCCTGCAGGAAGTGCTGTATTCTTTCCAGTCTGACACAGTGCTCTCTGCTGCCACCTCTGTCTGTGACAGGAACTGTCCAGAGCAGTAGCAAATCCCCATAGAAAACCTTTCCTGCTTTCCAGACTGGAAAGAATACACTCATCCTGCAGCTTATTCAGCAGCAGTATTGGAAGACTTACTGGGAGATTATTTACTAGAAAAAAATTAAAAATCTGTAGCACTTTCTGCCACCAGTTGATTTGAAATAAAATATTTTTGGTGAACAACCCCTTTAAGGGAACCAATATCACATGGGCTACAGGAGAGGAACATTATTACTATTTTGGACACTATGGATAGGAAGCATTTATATGGGAGGATAGCAGGTGCTAGAAAGGGGTGTGTGCCTAAGATGAACTATAGATATGGCATTGGGGGACAAGTTCTTTGAATAGCCCAGGCCCATGGTACAGTTAGGGCCCTATTCCACCGGACGATTATCGTTTGCATAATCGTTAATGATTAACGATCTCAAACGACCGCTATTGCGAAAGACCTGAAAACGTTCACTCATTTCCATGGAACGATAATCGTTAGTTATGATCGTAATTGCGATCGTTTTTCTTCGCTATTTATTCGCTATTGCGTTCATATCTATTGCGAACGACCGAACGATGTCTTATTCAATGCGAACGATTTGCGAACGAGCAACGATAAAAATAGGTGTCCAGGTCTTATAAAGCGATCAACGATTTCTCGTTCGGTCGTTAATCGTTAACTGCATTTCAACCGAACGATTATCGTTCAGATTCGAACGATTTAACGATAATCTGAACGATAATCGTCCGGTGGAATAGGGCCCTTAGTCCACCACTGGCACCCACGTCACTGCTGTATGTACCGCCCATGCCTACTGCCTGAAGAACCAGCATATTGGACCACAGCCCAGCAATCCCCATAGAATGGCGGCACATGTGGATACTTCCCTCTATAAACAATTTTTCACCCAGCCCTCTACCTTCCTATCCTTTACTTGTCATGTCATAGTAATTTATGATCATTTATCATAGTGCACAGCTCTGGGTGACGCATGGTGCTCTGACTGTGCCAGGATCGCTGCATGCGTGCTTCAATAATTATCAGGGTTGGCCCACAATTTTGTTCAATTTTTAATTTTGGTCCACCGTGTATTTGAGTTTGACATCCCTGTTCTAGATCTTTTTTAGGGAAGGCAAAAAGTATGTAAAACATGTAAAGCTGATGCATGCCATGTCACTTTCTGACCATTTTGCCGATTATTTTTTATTTCTGTTTTGGCATCTTCATGGTTTCATGTAACAATTCACATGAATTCAATTTAGATTTTTTTTTTAATGTAAGAACTTACTTCAACGGATTCAAAAATTCATTGCCATCAAGATTTTTCTCCATTTATATAGTAGACAAGTTTTGAGCGGGATAGGAAAATGCTGCAGGACACGTTCTCCTATCCGGCTACTGGGCCAGTGTAAAGTTTCAAGTGCTAAGCTAGATGGCAGGAATAATCCCACCGAGACCAATGGGATTGGTTCTGAAATCAGTTTCTCTCCAGCATTTTACTACCACGCCAGAGAGAAACTTAGTTGTATCTCCAGATATATGGGAATGGGGAAAGGTTAGTCTACATTCACACATCTGTTATTTTTGTTGGCATTTGCTGATCAGTATCCATTTAATTCTATGGGCACTTTGTTACATATATTACCTATAGAAAATTAAGGGCTCTGTGCAACCGCGGACAGGTTGCAGAGAGTTGCAGGTGCACATCTTTAGTCATGTGCATAGCTGTGGGTCTTGGGCTACGGATGTGTGAATGTCGCCTTAGGCTGGGTTCACACTACATTTTTTTCATCCATTCTTGCCAAAAACTGATGGAAAAACTGATACAATTATGTGCATCCGTTTTGATCCAACGACGCATCAGTTTTTTCAACATACAGAAAAACATAGCTGACCTTATTTTTGTGTAGGTTAAAAAAAAACAACCCGATGCACTTTGATCTGTTTTTTTCCCCAACAGGACTGACTGGGGGAACAAAGCAAGATATATTCCCTTGTTCAGCCGCTCTGATGATCCAGCGTCCAGATCAAAGTGCCAATATAATGAACTGTTTCATTCAAATATCAGTTTTAGGCTATGTTCACACAACGTACTTTTTATGAAAAGAACAGGCTTTGTTTTCAGTTTACACTATGGCCGTTCTTTTCATAATGCAATGATTCGCATTGAAGTCAATGCAAACAACGGTTGTCGTTTAAAACAATGTAATGAACAAAGGCCATTGTTTGCTACAGCCATCAAACTAACGATCGTGTCAATTATTTACGTTTGTTGTCCATAGACTTTAATGCACTTTTCCTTTAAAACAATGGCCATTGTTTTGAGTGCCAAATAAAGGTTATTTATACACAGTGTGAACATAGCCTAACTGTGGTACTTTGCTACTGCGCTGGAGGGAAACAGAGCCATTGCACTGGATATATGTGAAGGGGTCCTTATACTAGACAGTCTAAAAATTAAGTATTAGACCAGATTTAACACAGTGGATGATGCAGTTTGATACATTGTGGAGCATCTTTAGGCTGTGTTCCCACATCTGCATTTGGAAACTGAAAAGAAAATGCATTAAACAATCTAATTAAAATTAATCTAGCAGCAGGTTAGACGGATATAACCTGCTGCTGGATTCTAATATGACAGGGCGAGCGTCCATACTGTTATTTAATAGGTGTGCTGTACCATTAATGGTAAAATCTTACTTTATTCTTAATATGTAAATGAGGGGATTCAGTGCACCGGGGGCGGTCCTGTAGCCCTTAGTACACTTTCCCACCTGCAGCATGCTCTCCCCCTATTCAATTCTATCAGCGTTCTTTACATTGCTGATACTATTGAATAGCTGAGTTCTGGCAGTAGCAAAGAAGCCCTGTGCTCCCTGTCCTACCACTTGGCACTTTCTGTGTGATATGGGCAGCTCTGCCTGCATTACACAACATCCAGACCTGACTAGAAGAGCACCGGAGCAGAGCAGGAGCCAGGATAGGTGAAAATTAACATTGTCTGCGTCCCCAACCTTTGTCTCTCCAGGCTGCAGGACTATACCCAACTATATCTCTAGGTGTAAGAGGTGTAGCTGGTGGAGTCTGAATGGTTTCTTGCTGAATTTTAAAGTTTTGGAATAAAGTTAAAAAGTTTCATTGAATGCTGGATCCATCGTTTTCTTCCTTGTTCACCAGCGCTTATATCAATCTGAAAGAACCTGAAATGACCTCCCTATTGATGTCATTATATCTTTATATTTGCACTGTTGGTGCCATCCAGTGGTACAATACATTAGAGGGGACAGTGGTACAGTACATTAGAGAGGACAGTGGCACAGCACATTAGAGGGGACAGTGGCACAGTACATTAAGGGGGCAGTGGTACAGTACATTAGAGGGGACAGTGGTACAGAACATTAGAGGGGACAGTGGCACAGTACATTAGACGGTACAGTGGCACAGTACATTAGAGGGGCAGTGGTACAGTACATTAGAGGGGACAGTGGCACAGTACATTAGAGAGGACAGTGGCGCAGTACATTAGAGGGGAAAGTGGCACAGTACATTAAAGGGGACAGTGGCACAGTACATTAGAGTAAGCAGTGGCACAGCACATTAGGGGGGCAGTGGTACAGTACATTAGAGGGGACAGTGGCAGAGTACATTAGAGTGAGCAGTGTCACAGTACATTAGGGGGGCAGTCGTACAGTACATTAGGGAGGCATTGGCACAGTACATTAGGGGGGTAGTATCACAGTACATTAGAGGGGACAGTGGCGCAGTACATTAGAGGGGACAGTGGCACAGTACATTAGATGGGACAGTGGCACAGTAAATTAGAGTGAGCAGTGGTACAGTGCATTAGAGGAGACAGTGGTACAGTACATTAGAGGGGACAGTGGTACAGTACATTAGAGTGGGCAGTGGTACAGTACATTAGAGGGGACAGTGGTACATTACATTAGAGGGGACAGTGGCAGATTAATTTTGTACCAGCGCTTATGAGTCTTTAGCTACGCCCCTGTTTTTGACAGATTGACAGAAATTATTTGGATACCATTTTGTCTTTGATGCGCCAAATTTAATATTAGCTGCATGCCTCTTAATAAGTTTGGCAGATCTGTAGCTGTGTGTACACCTGATACTGGAATCTAGGTATTATAGTAAATTATAGTCAATGTGTTGGACCGCTTTGGCAAAAACGACAAACAGTCACACATTTGTATGCCAGAAAAGTGCCAAACATGCCTTATCACATTTTGTCTCTCCGTCTTTGCACCATGTACACCCCTTTTGCATCTTTTCGATCCTTTGCTTTATTTTGATCTTCATAACCTTTTTATTATAATACCTTTTTATACACATTTTATATAACAGGTTTCAGATGAAACTAGAGAAAAGGAAACACGCACAATCAGATAGCATGGCCTATTAATCAGAAAGAGCATTAGAAGATACAGTCCAGAGGTTTCCGAGTTTATCAAGTCTGTGCGGACAGCCAAGGACAACATATGTCATTTTGTAATTTTCAAGAGATGCTTTAATTGAGTTCAGCCAATGAGATATCATTGGTTCACTGAGTATTTTCCATTTACAAATTATCCCCAGTGTAGTAGGCCACAACGCCAAAGAGATATCTATATTGGAAGTAATATACTCGTCTTGAAGAATGATGGCACATAAAAAGTTCCCTCAGGGTGCCTCGCATTACAATCAGAGGTCAACATTTTTTGTCCCGATGTAGACTAACAGTACTACGAACATTCAATTCAAAATCTATGTTGGACAAAATGAGTGTGGGTGTACACATCTGTAAAGTAAGAAAGCAAAAAAACTTAAATTGGAAATCCGCAATGTGGTAGATTTATAGTTGGGACAAATTTCTGGTGTACTTTGACCCCCCAAAAACTCATTTGCGGAATTTTTTTTCTTCTTCAAATATACTCATTTGTGGAATTTTTTCTTCTTCTTTAAATAAACTCATTTGCGGAATTTTTTTTCTTCAAATCAACTGGTACCAGAAAGTTATGCAAATTTGTATATCACTTCTATTTAAAAATCTCAAGTCTTCCAGTACTAATCAGCTGCTCTATGTCCTGCAGGAAGTGATGCATTCGTTCCAGTCTGACACAATGCTCTCTGTCTGTCGACTGCTCTGGACAGTTCCTGACACTGACAGAGGTGGCAGCAGAGAGCACTGTGTCAGACTGGAAAGAATATACCACTTCCTGCAGGATATTCAGTTGCTAATAAGTACTGGAAGACTAAAGATTTTTTAATAAAAGTAATTTACAAATCTATATAACTTTTTGGTACCATTTTTTTTTTTTTTGCCAGACTTCCCCTTTAATGGGGAATGGGAGTGGCTTCATTGCAAAGGGGGTGTGCCTTGGGACCAAAATTTCACTAAAATTGTAGCATTGTGGAGTAAACCAACAAATAGTTGGTCTACATATATGATTTTTTAACTAGTCTGTCAATGGTGCATGATGTATTTCTAGACTGTCTACTTTAGGTTTCCATTGTCTGACTTGTAGAGAGTATTAGTAAACCTGGGCCTTGTCTCCAAAACTGTGCTCCCCTAGGCATATGTTTGGTTTGCTTATACTGTGAATCCAGTGCTGCTGTAAAATACAAATGAAATACAACAAGAATAGCATAACGCCGCCTGTATTGTCATTCCGAAAAGCTGATTTTTTTTTGTGTCAATCAGCTTCAGAATCTTAGTTTCAGCCGCTATACCTGACAATGCAGGAGTTGGAATTTGAAGCCAAGAGGCTATTTAAGAAATTCGCTAATCATTCTGTAAAAGCAGCTACACTTAAGATCAAAGTGGATCAAAGTGGAACTGCACTTTAGAATGTATTCTAGTTATGTCGACGCTGCCAGTATAAGTGCAGTTTAATCCACTGTCAAATGTGAACGAGGCAGGAGAGGCCCTTTTCTAAACTTTTCCATATGAATTCTAGGTATGCCCTAGACCAACTTCAAATAATTTAAAATATGTTTCCTTCTATGGTTTAAGGAATGAAATCATCCTCATCTTCTCTAATGCTGATTCCTTAGGCTTGTAGATTGTAAGCCCTTACAGGTGGGGTCTTCTTACCACGCTGTTCTTGTTTTCCCTATACTTCGTACCCAAACGATGTACAGCAAATAGATTAAAAAAAGATTCAAAAAAGCACAGCTACTTTGTTGCAAAAACAGCGCCACCCTGGTCCCCAGGTTGTGCATAGTATTGCAGTTCAGCTCCATTCACTCCATGGAAATGAGCTGCAAAACCCACACCCAAACTAAGGACAGGCCATATTTTTCCAAGCATAGACAACACCTTTGATTTCATTTTAAAATGAATAATAGTGATACACAGATTTGAATGCTTGGCTTGTTGCATATACTCTGGATTGTGACATCATGTGTTCTTATACCACCATGTGACATTATATGTTAATTTTTCTCTATACTGTTAGGTCACTGGTACATGGTGTTTTATGCATGTATTATCTATATGCCATGATATAATTATGTGACATCACTGTGTACTTCTTGAGCTGTAACATCAATGAATAAATCACTGTCATGTACTGTGCCATCATTCCATACAATCAAAGGGTCCTATTCCACGGGCTGATGGGGGCCCGATCAATAATGTAAACGAGGGCCGATCTACTAGATCGGCGCTCGTTTACGGGCCTATTCCACGGCCCGATAATCGTTTAGCGAGGGCTGCAGGGACATCGTTACCAATGTCCTTGCAGCCCTTGTTTGAACACCATACTTTACCTAACCATGCTGCAGGTCTTCTCCTGCGCTCCTTCTTCCTCC
This sequence comes from Dendropsophus ebraccatus, assembly GCF_027789765.1. Lineage (NCBI taxonomy): Eukaryota > Metazoa > Chordata > Amphibia > Anura > Hylidae > Dendropsophus > Dendropsophus ebraccatus. The sequence goes on from NC_091456.1 coordinate 35,362,184, forward strand.
CCGTCCCATGAGCAGCAGCAGCAGCTTTGGTGCGGCCTGTCTGAGCTGACAGACAGCTCAGCCAATCACTAGCTGCGGCGATCCCGGGCAGTGATTGGCTGAGCTGTCTGTCAGCTAGACAGGCCGCACCTAAGCTGCTGCTGCTCATGGGACGGGGAGGTAGAAGGAGCACAGGAGAAGCCCAGCAACATGTGTAGGTAATGTGTGGTGTTTGTGAGATCGTAGGTTGCCCGCCGCACACCGCTATTCCACGCAGCGATGCACGGTGGGTACCCGATGATTTTAGGTTTGAATCTAAGTAAACGATAAGCCGATGACACGATCATCGATTCGGCCGATAATCGCTCCATGGAATAGTCCCCAAAGGGTCCACCTGCACTGACAATGGTGTCCAATCGGCTGCTTTATAGATAGATGACGCATGCTGGAAGGACTGCAATCCTCAATGCAGATACTATTCATTCACTATCCAGAGAACCCAACAGCATCAGTACAGAGTGTCCAAACAGCAAATTTATTACAGGATGTGCACAGACTACAGCAACGTTTCGACCAGCAGGTGGTTTTGGCTTGAGAAAGACCACTTGCTTGTATTCTGTGCATGTCAAGCTATATATATGCTGTTTGTGGGAGATTTATCAAACGTGGTGTAAAGTGAAACTGGCTCAGTTGCCCCTAGCAACCAATCAGATTCCACCTTTCACTCCTCACAGATTCTTTAGAAAATGAAAGGGGGAATCTGATTGGTTGCTAGGGGCAAGTGAGCCAGTTTCACTTTACACCATGTTTGATAAATCTCCCCCATATACTGATGGTGTTGGACTCTCTCTGGATAGTGAATTATTGTGCACATTATCTTACTACTGTATCATCTCTGTGATACACCCCAAAGCGTACCTGTCAATTCTCCTCCATGGTGTACACCTATTTCTCGCTCTCTAAAGGGGCAGGACCAGAACCCTTTCCTCTAGTCAATCACAGCATATATTCCTCTATGGTAGTCTGGTGAAAGGGCACTGAAAAAACAGGCACTCTGCTGTCAATGATTTACACAGTACAACTTTAACCCTTAGAGGACCCGGCCAATTTCAATTTTTGCGTTTTCGTTTTTCCCTCCTTGTGATTAAAAGGCCATAGCACTTGCATTTTTTCACCTAGAGACCCACATGAGCCCTTATTTTTTTGCGCCACTAATTGTACTTTGCAATGACAGGCTGAATTTTTTCATAAAACACACTGCAAAATCAGAAAAAACTTCAATGTGTGGTAAAATAAAACAAAACACATTTCTTTTATTTGGAGGATATTTTTTTACGCCATTCGCCATGGGGTAAAACTGACTTGTTTCATATGTTCCTCAAGTCGTTACGATTACAACGATATCTAACATGTATATGATGTGATGGCTTGTAAAAAATTCAAACCATTGTCAACAAATATATGTTACTTAAAATCGTTCCATTCCCATGCTTATAAGCTTTTATCCTTTGGTCTGTGGGGCTGTGTGAGGTGTCATTTTTTGCGCCATGATGTGTACTTTCTATCGGTACCTTGATTGCACATATGCCACTTTTTGATCGCTTTTTATTACAATTTTTCTGGATTTGATGCTACCAAAAATGCGCAATGTTGCACTTCGGGACTTTTATGCGCTTGCGCCATTTGCCGTGCGAGATCAGGAATGTGATTAATTAATAGTTCGGGCGATTACGCATGCGGTGATACCAAACATGTTTATTTATTTATTTTTATTTATAACATGGGAAAAGGGGGGTGATTCCAACTTTTACTCAGTGAAGGAGGCGGGATCCCAGCGGACTTCAAACGGATCCTTCACTGAGCGTCTGAGCGGCCCTGAGACGTAGCGTCTCGGGCGGCGTCAGATACCCGGAAGCGGCCGGGAACCGGAGAGGTAAGTAGACGTCTTTTATTTCAGCCACCTCCTCCCCGGTCCCCCCCAAAAAGTGCCCCCACGCTGGAGCACCCCTTTAATTTGACCCGGACTTTTGTGCATCAAAGGGCTCTGTCTTAAAGGGGTTAAGCGCTGTACTATAACTGCTGAGAAGCTAAAGGTAGGGGGGGATTACACTGTAGCATTATGGACATTGGTATTGACACAAGAGAGAGCTGCCATGAGTGCTACAGTGATGATACAGTAGAGGGAAACCTTGATTTACCTTTTAGGAACAATGTGGATCCTATTCAGCAGGCAGACTGTCTCAGTTTGCAGGAACACAGCTGTTTATTGTTATGTTGAGGCCTACATGTATACCAGCTGGCTAGTGGCTGTCATGGACTGGTATCTTGTACTGCTGTACATAGTCAAGTCTATACTGGACAAGTCTATGGGGAAAATAAACCAAGATAGTGAAAGTATATCCTTCTCCTGCAAGCTGTGAAGGTGAACTCATCTGAGTCACATTATACATACACCAATGCTTCATTATAATACCTACTGCAAACATTCACAGGTAAAACCGTGAATGGCAAAAGGTTCATTGTAAAAATAAATCTACATTTGGCATTTTCTAACAGTGTCAATCCAGGGCCTTTTTTTAGAAGAAAGGCTAGAGTCACCCCCCGGTAAATAGAGTTCTATGTGAAGAGAAGTGCTGACACTTTAATATTGCTTGACTTCAGATAAATTAAATTAGATGAAGTCCTAACTAAGCAGATAATTTATTCAAAAGCAATGGCATAAATTATCTTCCAAGCCGAGAGGCCCGGAATCAACCTGTAAATATGGAAAATGGCAGAGATTTCTGGGTGTTTTATGGATCCTGGTTTAAGGGGCAAATAGTATATACAAGCAATGGGAAAAGGATGAGCAAGTACCTGCTGAGGATCATTATTAGCGGCCATCTATATAAGGAGAGAAGGACGGGGACCTGAAGTGGGAACACAGCTTGGTTCTGTAAAAAAGTAATAATAAAGGTATAATATATAAAGATATCTGACCAATTTATGTCCAGCCAGACTGATATTAGTCTAAGGCCATGTTCCCATTTCGGGAACATATTGGGGAAACGAGGCAGTCTTTATTAGGGGGCGTCTATTTAATAAGATGGCACGTTTCATCGATATGTTCCCGAAGCGAGCTAATATTAGTCTGGTTGGACATAAATAAGTAAGAACATAGCCTAAAATCTCTCATCAGCCACAAAACTGGGCTTATATGCTTAAAGAGAACCTGTCATTCCGCACCTAGGACGAAACCCACCTGACCCCCCGATAGAGCCCCCCATACTAACCCCCTGCCGCTCCCGATGCTCCAGTGATCCAGTGACTTCCTATGGACATCGGACTCATCTCTTCTAATTTACATTTTGGAAGCGCGGCTGAACAGCTGGCAATTTGTCCATGGCGGGACCGGCATCGGGAGCAGGACCGGCAGGAGAGGGTAAGCATGGAAGGCTCTATCGGGGGTCGGGTGGGTTCTTCTCTGGGTCCAGGTGTGACGGGTTCCCTTTGAAAGAGAAGTCTGGTGAAATTCAAAATTATAGAGCGGATAGGGGGTGGGGGAAACATAAAGAAAGTATACTCACCGATTCTTGTGCCCATGCTGCGCCACATTACCAGGCTCCCTGCCGGATGTCATGTTCTCCCAACTTCGGAATACGTCACGGCTGGAATGGCAGGAAAGGGTGGAATATAGCCCGGTCAGCCAGTCAGTGACTACAGCAGTGTCCCACCCCAGTCACTAACTGGCCGACTGGAACATCCATCAGCCAAGTTATGACGTAGCAGGGGGAGAGATGAAGAATGCCGGTGGGGGTCCAGGAGCAGGACGCAATGCTGTGTGGGTATAGGAAACAGTAAATATTCTTCTAAATATGTTCTTTTAATTATTATTAATTATGTGTCCCCCCCCACTCCCTACCTGAACTGATATTTTTTTCCCCCCTGCAAGACTTCTTCTTTAAGAGTCTATGTGTAAATGGCATCTGAAAGACATCTGCATCATGAGGAATAGGTTTTATTTCAGGATGATCATAACAAATGAAGAAAATGAGAATTAGTTCTATTCTAACCACATGTCAGTGGGTGCAGACAGCCAACGCAGACCAACTTCATCATCAGCAAGATCAGGAAGAAATCTATTTGTGTAAACTGAGACTAAAACTATAGTTATAGATAAAGTGGGAACATTTAGAGAATAGTTTTTTGCTAATTAAAGTTTGTGATTAAAGCAATGGTCACATGGTGAGGATTTCTATTAATGTATTTGTTCTGGAATTACGTTTATACAGGTGGTATCTGCCAAAGTAACGTCTAGATGAAAGCCATTGTGCATCCTGATGCGAATGTACCACTTAAAGTGTCACTGTCGTTATAACTTTCAATAATCTAAATCAACAGCAGATGTGATATAAAGCAAGTTTGCAATATTTATTCATTATTTTTTTTTTTTAGTTATCATGGAAAACACAACACTTCCTGTTTTCTGACTCTTTTTTCTCAAAGGAAGTCCTGTGTATCTCATATGAGCGCTCACAGAGAGAAGGCAGTCATGTGACTGATGGACACATTGAGCTGTGACTCTCTGTACTGGCTGGAATTCCTGTGTTTAGTCTCTTTTTTTTACAACCAGCACAAGTCAGAAAATCTGCCTTCAGGAGACTGGACCTGGATTCCTGGTAAGTTCAGCTTCGTTTTACAGTAAGATAACAAAAAAAAAAATAATGAATGTAAATTGCAAACTTGCTTTATATCACATCTACTGTTGATTTAGATTTTGAAAGTTATAATGACAATGACACTTTAAGTTAATAAATAAATATTTTTATATGACCAGATGTGCCCTGCCATGTAGATTCTGATTGTGTGGTCCATTTTTCAAACTGCCACCCAGTTCCCACGATCTGTGCCGTTTTCTCTATATGCAAATGATGTTGCTAGGTGCACTGGGGGCAGGCCCAGCATCTCCAGTGCCCCAATATCTCCTCCCCTGGGTGATGCACTTAGGCCGAGCTGGGACTGGATTTGAATTAGAAGGGGGCACATCACCCATGGGAGGAGATATCAGTGCACTGGAGGTGCTGGGCCATTGCACCAAGCAACCTCATTTGCATATAGAGAAAACTGTGCAGATCACAGGAATCGGGTGACGGTTTGAAAAATGGACGGTGCGATCATAATCTGAGTCACGGCGTCCATCAGATCGTAGGAAAATATTCATTTACTAATTTTTATTTTATTTTAACACAGCTCAGGATCATCAGATTAAGCAGTAACCCCAAATAAGTAAGCGGGACACTGCTTTTGAGAAAATCTGTTGTCGCTTCTGAAGTTGACAAAGGGGTTAATAAGATTGTGTGCGCAGAAGTGGACAAGATCTGCAATAGTTATTGACAAGCGGTTACTGACTGACAGACTGACAGACAGAGGTATTGATGATTCTGAGGATTGCTGACTTGTGTGGTTGAGAAAGCTGACAGCTGACATGGTAGAAAAAAAAAAGGAGGGGGCAGCAGTGTTAGAAGAGTAGAGACAAGGAGTTGCAGAGAACCCCCCATGGTGACATATTCCTAATGTGAAAATCAAAGTCAAATATTTGTTGAAGAAAAACTAACAGTGTGTACCTCTCTGCCATCCATCTGCTGTATATCCAGTTTTTTTTTCTTCCTTTTTATGCCTTGCTTTTCATGTTCCTATCTCGATTCTTATTGTAGTGTTGGCTGCTTTTTTCTTTGTGCAGCTTTTTCTGAGCTTCACGTAATATTTTTTAGTTTTTATTTAACAGCATATTTAGTTATTTCTTTGTTCCGTTTTTTTTCTCCTACCATCATTGCTTATGTCTCTCAATAGTTATTGCAGATTTGCCTTTTCATTGGTTTGCTCCCGCAGCCTAGAATGGGAATTTAATCTCCAATAAATAGTCAGACTATTATAGTATCATAATCAGAGATGGGCCCCCCCACTGGTCATAGTCTGGCTGAGTGTAAAATTTTAACCCCTAGTTCCTATCACTTTTGGAGCGATTCAGTAGCAGGCTGAGTAAAAGCCAATATATACCTCGGTAAATTCTGTTTTTGGTAGCATTAACCCCAGTCTTTTACTTCCACCCATGTTATGCTCACAGGTATCAAGGAGGCTGAGATCTATGGTGCTGTTTGCAGAGTTCATGGAAGAAACAGCGTAGTCAAAGAAACCGGAAGCTCTTTGATCTTTATCATCAAGCCAGCGTAACAATCATGTTGATAAGCAGAATGTGTACTCTAAATATAAGTGCTACCCATAGCAAGATATACAAATGCAAAAGGTATTGCATCTAAGCACATGTTTTTGGAAGAGCCATTGCTAGGCAAAATGAGGCTCTCTTTTCTGCAGGGAGGTATTGCTTGCCAGTAGTGAGGAGCGCCCTGATGAAAATATAGAGATGAGCGAGGCAGCCAGAAATTCGTTACGCGGGCTTCACAAAATTTCGGTCAAACTTACATTTAATTAAAATTTAATTAAAACAGCCCAAACTATAGTAGCTACAATACTGGGACTATCACAGAAGGGCAGATTTGTTAAAGCGTGTTGTTGTAAAAGTGTCAAAAATCGGAAAATCACAATTTAAAAAAATGTCAATCAGCCAATCCCGCATCCAATTTCCACCATTCCTCTCCTCTCTGTCCCTATATCTCTCTGTTAGTCTCTCCCTGCTCTGCTGTAACTGCCTGCTGCCATCCTGCTCTCTCCTCCACACACAGCCGACTGGCCTCCTCCATTACTGAACCGTCTTATATAGAGGGGGAGGTGCTGACATTACAGAGGGGCCTGCAATTCAGTAGCGGATTATAATAGGTCCTTTTCAGGCGGTACCCCGGGGCCCATGGCCACTCAAAAAGACTTATACTTTTAGGGGTGTATTATCTCCTGGCAACAGTTTTGCCCTGATTGAAAAGAAAAAATGCTTTTTTTACCACAATTTTGCACAAATCAGGGCATCCCGCCCACCCACACTCCAGATAGCTTGTGCGGCCGCCATTCCCCCCTTCAATTTCCTCAACAAATCAGCGGGAATTCGCCAAGCAGAACGAAATAAATTGACATTGCAATTCGCAGCGAATCTTGATTCGCCAGATTTGCTTCGCTCATCTCTAGAAAATATCCTTCCAGTTCTTCAAACCAGATATTGCTCGTAGGTCAGGGGTAGGGAACCTTGGCTCTCCAGCTGTTGCAAAACTACAACTCCAATCATGCATGGACAGACAAAGCTAAAGCTTTGGCTGTCCAGGCATGATGGGAGTTGTAGTATTTCAACAGCTGGAAATCCAAGGTTCCCTATCCCTGTCGTAGGTAGTTGTGGACAAAACAATGAATACCATTAAAACCCATTTTTATTGCATCAAATAGCAGGGTGATCCGACAATACAGTACAAAACTCCTGACGAAGCTCTGGTGGGGAGCAACACACGTGGCGTTTCTTTCCACTCTAGGGATACGACTTTCACACTTCCTCCCATAGGTTTGATTGCCATACTACAGATACCTAGGTTTCATGGGGCGATGTGGAGAGCAAACGAGCGTCGACCTGTCAGGATGATCAGGATGGCTGCCCGGCTGATCGTCAGATCGTCCCAGCAGCCCATAGGAGACAGCGGCGGTCTGCTGCGGAGCGATGGCGGTGTGGTGTACGCTCAACCAGTCACTTGCTAGGTGGTAATGTGTGACGTCACTTCTAGGGTGGTTGGTCGGAATATAGCTCAGTGTAAATAAAGTAAGAGTAACTGACTGTATGGATATGAGAATGGTCCCAAGTCAAATGTACAAACAGAGAAAATCTAGAGAAATGACTATTGTGTCCACCACAATAGTCATTTCCCTAGATTTTCCCCAGAATATAGCTCAGCCAGATGTTAGGTTGTTGTGACGCCAGTGCAGGTTGGGCACACAGGTATGAGGACACACCTGCTTTTATTTTAAAGGGGCTGGCTATATCCTTTCCCCTGTGGTCAGTAATCTGCCGGGCTGTTTGGGGGTCCCTTGGGTGCTTTTGACGGTGGTCCGGAGTGGAGTATTGACCCACCCGGTCTATTGGTAACGCCACCCACAGAAAGGGGAGATAACCCAAGGACTGTGCAATGGCTGTGTAGGTGCTGAGATAAGAAGCACAGAGTCCTGTTACAATAAATAAACTCTTCTTTACTGCAGGAACACTTGATACAGTGATACACAATAGACTTTTGCCTTGATAACACACTTTAAACTTAACTGACAAGACTTGTGCTGAGAACTTAAGAGGTAGAATAGAGTAAGTTCAGAGAGGTAGAAAGGAGGATGTCGAGAGAGTCCCAACCCAAGTAGTAATGTGCTCTGCCGGAACGTTAGAAGAAGAATAAGTACAATACTTGAGAGTAGAGAGAATACTTTGCACCACCTATTGCCCACCAGTGTCGGGCGACCCGTCCTAGAGGGTGACACAAGCCCCAGACCTTGTTACCTGGGTTGAGCAGAGTGGTCAGAATTTTCCGATTACACCCACGCTGTGAGATAGAGTACGTAGGCTCCTAGCAACTTTGCTCTATCTGGATCAGTTCTTCTGTTAGGATACCGTCCTGCCCTGTTAGACTTGTTCTCCGCGTGGGCTGTGGTGATCCTTGACTTGTCCTCTCTAGATGTGCGTTCAGCACTGCATAGTGTGTGGTAGTGCTGCTTTGAAGAAGAGAGTGCTGAAGTGTCTCATGTGAATCCGTTCACTACAGAGACCTGAGTAAGACTCTCCACAGAGGACCTGGCAAGACTTTCTACACAGTTATAAGGTGTGCTGTGAGTGGGTGAAAAGAGAGTTCAAAAGAGAAAGATGAATAGCGATAGGAGGAAAAGAGAAATAACTCCCATTGGTGCACAGATCCTAAAACAATAACCCTTTAGTTACATCCAGCCATACAATATCTAGGTACATAATACACATAACAGCAACATCTAGTGGCAAAACTGGGGTACTACTTCATTACCACTTCTACTTTAGAGTACAAACTTTTGCGAAGGGTGTAAAGACTAGAAACACCACAGCAGCAGTTCGTTAACAGGCTGATTGTTGGCGTTTCAGCCTTTTGAAAAAAAATAAAAAATGATCAGCTGACATTGTGTTTGCCGTAACAGTTGATATTGGCCAAATACGGCTGATAATTGCTTAGTGTAATAGGGCCTTTACACTAGGACTTGTAGGGAGATGGAGATTTAACTCTTGCCCAGTGAGTGGGACAGACTCGGTTTTCACAGCCTGACAAGATTTTTCAGCTTTTTACAGTTTTTTAAGTGTTTTATTGTTGGTATTTGGCTCTTTGTTTCAATGTTTTATACTGTATTGTCTGATCACCCTGCTATTTGATGCAATAAAAATGGATTTTTATTGATATTGGTTTATGACACATAGATTTTTTTTTTCTTTGTTTTGTCTACTGTTATTTGTGTTGTGCTGCACCAATGAGTATTTGTTTGAGTGGTGCCCACCGTTTATAGGCTGTAGGTAGTTGTGGGGTCATGGGGTCGTAGGTAGCCTGAATTTAGTGCATGGGGCTTTTACTGTACCTTCATATATTGCACATGACAGCTTATGAATTCTTTTTTTTTTTTTACATGTACAAAGACATCTCATTGTTTTTACAAAGATAATGATAATAAAATGTGTCTATACAATAGTTGAATACATGAAACATCAAGGGAAGGAGGAACAGAGGGGAACAAACTCTGCATAGAAGCAGAAATGAGAAACAGTTCAACTTGCGTGTTAACGGTTTACAATAGTCTATTCTTTAATGAATCAATTCTATGTAAATTTATATGGTCTCTTATTTCCATTCAGTTCATTGCAGTCTTCTTGGGACTTGTGATAGAGATAAACATATTGTAAGATGTAATATATTGTTTTATGTCTTGAATTTGTTCAAGATGGTCCAAAACTTAAAAGGTGGAATTTTGGCAATTTTCTTTTTCTTTTTCAAATCAACTGATACCAGAAAGTTATATAGATTTGTTAATTACTTCTATTTAAAAAAAAAATAAAAAATCTCCACTACTTATCAGCTGCTGTATTTCCTGCAGAAAGTGGTGTCTGACACAGTGCTCTCTGCTGCCACCTCTGTCCATGACAGGAACTGCCCAGAGCAGTGGTATGTCCACATAGAAAACCTCTCCTGCTCTGGACAGTTCCTGTCACGGACAGAGGTGGCAGCAGAGAGCAGTGTTTCAGATTAGAAAGAATATACCACTTCCTGCAGGGCATACAGCTGCTAATAAGTACTGGAAGGTTTGAGATTTTTTAAATAGAAGTAATTTATAAATTTGTATAAATTCCTGGTTGATATGGAAAAAAATATGCTAGAGTTCCCCTTTAAGGTATTTATCACATTTTCTCTCTCTTGACCATTCTGCTTCAGACAAGGTATTTATTATGCACAGCTCTTTGAACCATCCCTGAGTTCATGGTATTGATCTCTCTTTTCAGTTGTTTGGAATTAGTTTTGGATGTCTGATTATGGTGCTTTTTCATTGTTCAGAGTCTTTCTAGGGGAGAATAGCTCTCTATATACTGCTCCCTATATTACCCATATGGCTTCCCTGTGTTCATGAGGTCTTCATCTTCCAGATTACATGAAACCTCCATCTCAAGCAGGAACTCACACTCATATTATCAGCTATTTTATGCTCTAACATCTACATTGGAAATGGTTAGTCTTCAATCTGGTCATGCCCATTAGATACGGTGTCAGCTATTACTCTACTGTCTATATATTCCCAGATAATACATTATTATGACCCATTATTAAATACCCCTGGAATACAGGTGACATTTGTGTTTGAATATGAATGTGATGGTGACGCATATAGAACAGTGTCTATTGGATATGCAGGAAATGTGTTACAAGGCAGAGCATACAGGCCAGTCTTATGCTTTAATTATTATATGAACATTAAGGTGGATTGATCCCCCAGTTACTGGTAAGGTGCAGATGGGGAAATACATTAAAGGTATTATAGCTTTTTTTTCTGGTCGGACCATTCCCTAGTTTAGCAACAAAAGTATTGAGTTTGTTTTATTGTTCTATAATATCCACCACTACTTTGGTGCAGAATATTTGTATAAAGTAAAGGACCTTTTACACGGGCAGATTATCGGCTTCTGCGGTCTGTGTAAAAGGAACAGTGATGAGCTGAGGACTGGGGAAACTCCTAATCCCCAGCTGATCGTCAGTTTAGAGCTTGCTTTAAAATTTCTCGTTCACGCATCTCACAATCGGCCACACATCTCCATTAGAGATGAGCGAACCCGACGGATTTCTGGTTCGTATGAACCAGAACTTTCGGCGTCTGATTCCCGCTGTCTGCAGGCTTTGTGCAGCGGGTGGATACAGCCTAAGGACCGCCTGGAAAACTGGGATACAGCCTATCCCATAGGCTGTATCCCAGTTTTCCAGGCGGTCCTCTGGCTGTATCAACCCGCTGCACGGAGCCTGCAGACAGCGGGAATCAGACGCCGAGAATTCTGGTTCATACGAACCAGAAATCCGGTGGGTTCGCTCATCTCTAATCTCCATGAGTAAACAGGGAATGCGAGGCCGATAATGATAAAAGGAAACTGAGAGCATGTGTATGCATATATCCATGCTGTCAGTTTGCAGATCACACAGCAGTACATACTTACCTAGTGTGCTGCTGCTGTGATACGGCATCCTCTTCTTCGCCTCTACCATCCACCTGCAGCATCTTTAGGCCGCTGCCTCCTTCAGAATCATTGACAGGCAGAGGAGACAGGGCCTGAAGACACAGCAGCTGGGAGGTAGAGCCGGATGCCAGATCCCAGTATGCCAAAGGATGGCAGATCACAGTAGCAGCATATTAGGTAAGTATGTATGGCTGTGTGATCTGGAAACTTATAGCATAAATGTATGTATATACATGTTTTCATTTTCCATGGCTGCACGAACGATACATGGATTTTTTGTGCAGCCCAGGAATTCGATTTGTCGTGCCGTGTAAAGGCAAGGCAAATGATCGATCCCGCTGATCTATGGTTAAAAGGATCCTTAGTTAACCTAAGGGTGTGGCACAGAAATAAAATTGAATCGGTTCCTGCTTGTCCAGTCTAATTTTGTGCTGGTTAAATTTACGGCAGTAATAATAAATCTGCACCACTGGGTTCATTTCTACCAATTCTGTAATGGACTATAATAAATGAACCCCAGTGAAATATTATAAATAAAATATATATATATTTGGAGAGGCAAGAAAGATTGAGCTATAGAGCCATGGTCTACATTTCTGATAGAGCTACACTACAATGAATCGTTTTCTAGGTCACGTAAACCGTAGGCACTGCCAATGAGCTTAAGTTATTGCTTATAACCTTCATTGCAATATTTTCATAGCTAAAAAGAAAGGAGGCCAGCAAGAAGAGAGAGGCGTTGCAGGCCTAGAGCACATATACTGTAGGCACTGCCTCCTTGACTCTGTGCAGCTTTTTTCACTTCAATACTGGCACCAGGAAGAAAATGGACCCCGGTACCAAGCATGGATGAGTAAATCCAGCCTATGGACTGGTACCAGTGGTTTGTGGGTGGGGGGAATAAAAAAGGGTATTAACTCGCCTCTCCCTGTGCCTCTTCAGGTCCGGATAATCACTCTGAGAACCCCGTCAGGCTCCAGGAACTCTGGCGCTGCAGACGTCACGACCCGGCTGATGAACTGCCCGCTCAGCCAGTCAGTAACTGGGGCGGAACGCCACTCCAGTCACCTATTGGCTGAGTGGGCTGTCCATCAGCCAGGATGGGCACAGGCACGAGCAACTAGCTAGTCGATCCACATGTATATAGATATACAATCATGGTGAAAGGCATTATATTAGTGAACACCGCACACAGTTAACTATTTATGCGGAGCTGAAGCAGCTGATCTTGAATTGACCTCATGTCTGACATACAAAGCAATTCTGAAAGAACTGTCGGAAAATGGATGGTGACCTGGGGCAGACTTGAGAATGGTCTGAGCTCTGGGCAATAATGGACATGGCTTCTATACCATTTATAGCTATAGTATGGGGGAGCTGGATTAACACTGCGCTACCAGTCTGAATACCTAATGACTGTGGAACACTTATGACACCCATTATTACATAGATGTAATTTTCAGACAGCTGAACATATAAGGTACCCCATCACATACAATAAAGATTCGTATACATGTAACTAAATTTCTCATTTTCTTACACCCATGCATTAGGATCATAAGCATACAGTCTATATTTGTGGTTTTGGAGATCACAGGCCCTTTAGGTAACCAAAAGGTTAGGCAATCCTTAATTTCCGAGGAAATAGACTTCTGTCAGACTATGCCCCAAGTATTTTCACTAGCTAAATACAGGGTTATTAGTATGGAGAATAAAGGGGAAAAGATAGCAGGGGGAATAATAATTCCAACCATGATTAATAGGGCAAGGCCGAGACAACTGAATGAAGAGGATGGGAGCTCGAAGAGGGCCAAGTATTAAATCCAGAACTTGTCTTTTCAGAGCATAAAGAGGTCAAAACCCTTGAACAGTATCATTTACCCGCCCCCTGTCTGAGCCCTGGGCTGGCTGAGGCAGCACACTTCTGCTCAATAGCACGCATCATAAATAGAACATTATCTGCAGGGCCAGTAGCACATGGTCCCAGCTCAGTCCCTCACCCCTCCTTCATTCACCCAGCTACCTCTCAGCAGAACAAGCTTTATAGAGGCTTCATGGCATAAGGCTTCCATTAACCCCTCTGCTGCCGACTGGCTTACTTGTGTCTGTATTAGCTGGGGGAAATGCTGGTTTTATGGTTTCCTCCTTTAGATGTAGTCATCTGTGTCTTTTCACTCCTTGAATTTTCCTCTTTGCTCTCTCTCAAGCATTGGTCATACAAGATGCTATGAATAAAAATCCCCATTATATACCTGCGCTATCATTTGAATCTAAACAGTATGGGTTTTATAATGTCCCCGTAGCAACAAAAAAAAGGGAATCTGACATCTGGGGCTGGTAAAGGCACGGCATATTATCACAGCCTTACCCATCATTTTCTTCGGCTTGGATTGCCTAATTTCCTTCCTCGTTTTCTTTGTCATATTTCACCTCTTTGTATTTTGCATAATTTCTGCCTTCCCATGTCTCCCTTTTTCCTTGTCTCTCCCATTCTCTCTAGTAAACACATACTCAATCCATGGGAGACAACCCTGCTGCTGCCACAGCCGTGTGCATGCCTTTGTCTTTCTAGCCCCCCTCTCTTGTGTCCCTAGGGTCTCTTCCCGCTTTGCTATAATGGGAGGCTATTCACGGAGATAAATGGTCAGGCTGTGGTGGGGCCTCACCTGAGGGGATCCCCCCCTTTAACTAATAGCCTTTTAATTTTCTGCCAGAAGGGCACAGACAGAGGAGGCAGGAATCAATCTTACATCCATCTTCATCATTCCTGTCTAGGGAGTGTTTGGATCGGAGTACCCTCCTGGGTGTGAGTCAAGAGGAGAGAGGGTGAGAAAGACCAATGAACGGGATACCCTTTATATGGGGAAGCAGAGGGGTAATAAATCTTGGCGTTAGCATCCTATCACTTCGTAGATGAATTTCTGGCTAATCACATTCTGTATAGATAATTTTACGTTTTGAAATAAATGTATTGGGCAACATCTCTGGGGATGTCACATGATTTCACCGCATTATAATGGATGAGAAAGCTATTTAAAGATCAATAATATCCAGTGAAATCATCTACAGCTATAGAATGGGATTTACAAAATAAAGGAATATTGAGTTTGTCATAAGTTGTGTCATACATGGAGCCACTTTTATAGTTCTTCGGGGTGTTACCGAAAACAGACAAGAAGCTTGCACATGCCTATCTGGCTAATAACCCACAATGACCTGTTTTAGCGGTTTGATAAATGGCTTTTTAGGATCTGATGGACATTTACATCATAAGAATCCTTACAACCAGCGGGTTGGAGGTTCCTCCTACTCTAGTAAGAAGCATCCTCATCACCTATGGATAGCGCTCACTGATGGCTACTCTAGTGAGAAGCATCCTCATCACTTATGGATAGCGCTCACTGATGGCTACTCTAGTGAGAAGCATCCTCATCACCTATGGATAGCGCTCACTGATGGCTACTCTAGTGAGAAGCATCCTCATCACCTATGGATAGCGCTCACTGATGGCTACTCTAGTGAGAAGCATCCTCATCACATATGGATAGCGCTCACTGATGGCTACTCTAGTGAGAAGCATCCTCATCACCTATGGATAGCGCTCACTGATAGCTACTCTAGTGAGAAGCATCCTCATCACCTATGGATAGCGCTCACTGATGGCTACTCTAGTGAGAAGCATCCTCATCACCTATGGATAGCGCTCACTGATGGCTACTCTAGTGAGAAGCATCCTCATCACCTATGGATAGCGCTCACTGATGGCTACTCTAGAAATGTTGCTGCGAGCAAAAAAAAATTCACAAAGATTGACATTAAACTGTCAGCAGTTTGTAACTTTAAGGGTTGCAATGTGAAATTTAAACATACAGCCCAACATGTTTCCAACCGGCCCATAGACCTATATGGGCTACAATTGTTTGCCAAATGTATATTCTGTCTGTGTGGGGCTCAAAAGCATGATCAACCATGAGTCCTGTGTGTATGTTAGGGAAATGGGCTGAATATAGTCGCTGTTTCAGCCCAATGAAGTCTATGAGCTCATTGGCTGCAAGTTTCTAGTATCTCCTCTCTATAGTACAGTGTGATACTACATGTCCTATACTGCTGTGGTCTAGTATCTCCTCTCTACAGTATAGTGTGATACTACATGTCCTGTACTGCTGTGTGTCTAGTATCTCCTCTACAGTAGAGTGTGATACTACATGTCCTGTACTGCTGTGTGTCTAGTATCTCCTCTACAGTACAGTGTGATACTACATGTCCTGTACTGCTGTGTGTCTAGTATCTCCTCTACAGTACAGTGTGATACTACATGTCCTGTACTGCTGTGTGTCTAGTATCTCCTCTACAGTACAATGTGATACTACTGCCGTGTGTCTAGTATCTCCTCTACAGTACAATGTGATACTAGATATCCTGTACTGCTGTGTTTGTGTTTCTAGTATCGCCTTTACAGCACAATGTTATACTATATGTCCTGTACTGCTGTGTATCTAGTATCTCCTCTACAGTACAATGTGATACTACATGTCCTATACTGCTGTGTATGTCTTATATCTCTTCTCTACAATACAGTGTAATACTACATGTCCTGTACTGCTGTGTGTGTCTAGTATCTCCTCTCTACAATATAGTGTGATACTACATGTCCTGTTTTGCTGTGTATGTTTAGTATCTCTTCTCTACAATACAGTGTGATACTACATGTCCTGTACTGCTGTGTGTTCCTAGTATCTTCTCTACAGTACAATGTGATACTACATGTCCTATACTGCTGTGTATGTCTTATATCTCTTCTCTACAATACAGTGTAATACTACATGTCCTATGCTGCTGTGTGTGTCTAGTATCTCCTCTCTACAGCACAGTGTGATACTACATGTCCTGTTTTGCTGTGTATGTCTAGTATCTCTTCTCTACAATACAGTGTGATACTAAATGTCCTGTACTGCTGTGTGTTCCTAGTATCTTCTCTACAGTACAGTGTGATACTACATGTCATGTACTGCTGTGGGCGTTTAGTATCTCTTCTCTCCAGTACAGTGTGATACTACATGTGCTTTTCTCTCAGGCTAAACAAAGTGGTGGATGAGATATTAAGTTTCCCCACTAGATGTGAGTGTTTTTATATGCTTATTTCTATGCACAGCTGAAGCAGCTAATGGGTTAATGTTTATATGTGTGTTATGTGCTGACCACTAGGAGGCGCCTTTTTCTTCTATCCAATCCTCTTTCTTCTGCACACACTCATCCCCACCACTCACAGGCAGGTACACAAGATCCAGTGTAGGAGGAGTTGCACTGGTGGAGGAAGCGCAGTCAGTTCTAACTAGATTCTCAGTGAGAGAGGACACACAAACCACCGTTCTTGCAGAAGCTAATCTGGGGCCTCGCTTATGCCAGGACCCTTGTCAGGAACAACAGTTCAGTTGAGTCTAGCCACCAATGTGAGCAGATTCAGCAAGAGACCAACACTTCTTCCACAACAACTACTACGTTCACTATGCAGTGCTAAGCACTAACAAGGAAGAGTAGTTGCCAAGAAACACCCTAGCCCACGCCATGAACAAATCAGAAAAGTGCAGGGCAGTATTCTGAAGAAATAAGAACTGACCCCAGTAGGACAAAGCAACCAGTAAACAAAGGGCTATATATCCTACTGCACAGTGCAGGTAACTGGGAAGACTCAAACACCTGGCTACACCCTGATAACCATGGCTGGGGCTCGTAGAATGGCCAGTGTTACTGAAGATCATCCCCACCGGTACTGTGAAATACTGTGTGTATACGCTCCGTCTGGGATTCCATTTATTCACAGAAAATGTATGGTTTGAATAAATGATAGCTGTTGTGTCTAGTATCTCTTCTCTAAAGTATAGTGGGATACTACATGTCCTGTACTGCTGTGTTTGTCTAGTATCCCCTCCCTAAAGTACAATGTGATACTACATGTCCTGTACTGCTGTGTATGTGTCTAGTATGTCCTCCCTAAAGTACAATGTGATACTACATGTCCTGCACTGCTGTGTGTGTGTGTCTGGTATCTCTTCTGTACAGTACAATGTGACACAACATGTCCTGTACTGCTGGGTGTGTCTAGTATCTCCTCCCGTAAGTACAATGTGATACTACATGTCCTGTACTGCTGTGTGTGTCTAGTATCCCCTTCCTAAAGTACAATGTGATACTACATGTCCTGTACTGCTGTGTATGTGTCTAGTATGTCCTCCCTAAAGTACAATGTGATACTACATGTCCTGTACTGCTGTGTGTGTCTAGAATCTCCTCCCTAATGTACAATGTGATACTACATGTCCTGTACTTCTGGGTGTGTCTAGTATCTCCTCCCTAAAGTACAATGTGATACTACATGTCCTGTACTGCTGGGTGTGCCTAGTATCTCCTCCCTAAAGTACAATGTGATACTACTTGTCCTGTACTGCTGTGTGTCTAGTATCTCCTCCCTAAAGTACAGTATGATATTACATGTCTTGTACTGCTCTTTATCTGGGCCAGGATGAGTTGCTTCTTTGGACACCAGGTTAGAATGCCTTATGTTACTTTCTTGGGAACCTGTGTGATCTGTACAAGACCCTTAAAATGATCCATTCATCTACATAAAGAGTAATTTATAGCTTCCAGGAGCTACTTCTATCTGTTCTATGTAAGATTCTTTAATCATATAAGTGACCTGCTTATTTTCCTTTAAATCTTCATATTTTTAAAATTTTGGGATGACATTTTGGGAAGTTCAGAATCAATTATCATAGAGATTTGATCTCAAGATACAATATTTTCTACATAAGATCCTAACCCTGGAACCAATAAACATATTAAAAAAACACTGTACTGAGATCAAATGATTGAAGATGCCCCAAATTTGGCTCTGTGATAAACACTGTGTAACTTATTTGGTTCATGCGGCACATCTTGTCATTTTTTAATCTTTCTTATGACATCTCTTGGCTTTCTTTATTCCAAAAGAATGGCACACATCATCAATAAATCTTGTCCATTCCACTCTTCCACTTACCCATGTATTATATAAGGTCTAAGAAGCATCTAAAACACATAATACATTTTTTGCGCAGTACACACACCAGGTTTTTGCTACTTTTTTTTTTTAGCAAATCTTTCCTTGTGCGCAATCTAATTTCCAAATTTTATTGGAGAGACGACGGTGTAAGAACCATTATCTATCTTATAATATATCATTTAGGCTGGATTCCCACGTTTTTGCAAAAAAAACTGATGGAAAAACAGATGAAAAAAATGGTTTTGATCTGTTTTTCCATTGACTTCCATTATTAAAAAAAAAACAAACAGATCAAAACGCATCAATTTTTTAACATACTTAAAAATAAGGTCAGCTACCTTTTTGTGTATGTTAGAAAAACAAATGCGTCTTAATCCGTTTCCAATGGAAAAACGGATCAAAACGGATGCGTACAAATGCATTCGTTTTTCCATCCGAATTTTTGCAAAAACGAATTGCAAAAACGTAGTGTGACCCCAGCCTTACAGTAACTAAAATCTTTGAAAAAGCTTTTCTTCCAGAGTAGTGTCCCTCATATTCTCAATATTTGCACCTGTCACTTCCGTCATCACTTACACCAGCCCACTTACCTATCTATGAAACCAGTGGTGACTATTTACTAAATCGAGGCTGTCAAACATTTAAGTGATAATGCTTCTAACAGCAAACACTAAGCTTATCTATATTCCCCGGATCCCCCCCTATGTTATTACATGTCATGTATTTTCTCTTATGCATCAGCTTCGGTGAAATGCTTTAATAACGTGCAAGAAAAGTGCAATTTTGGTTTTACATGATCTAATTTTACCCTTGTACTGTTTATTCTCTTCTATTATCTCTCTTCTTTTTTTTTTTCTCCAGCATGTCTTCTGTACACCTCCCTTCTCTCCTGTTCTGTTCTACCCCCATGCACAGCAGAGCACAGGGATGTGGTGCACAGAGCAGGGCACTGAGGGCTGGAGGGAGCAGGTAGAGAATGCTGCAGAAGCAGCTGTTTGCCTGGCCCCCCGATGTCTATAGAGAGCAAGCCCTCCTGCTCTCTTCATTCACAGAGCTCTCTCCAATTACTGGCGCAGAGTGTGGATGTGACACTGACTTTCTCCGGCATGATTAGGGGCAGCGTGGAACTGGGAAAATCACAGTGGCAATAAAAACAAGGACTATTTATTACAGGCAGGAGATGCTGTCTCTTCCAAACTGCAGTGCCCCCCACACTGACCGTCTCCTCCTCTCACCCTCGCTCCCCACCGTCCTTTTGTATTCCCTTAACCCATTCAGAGGTAAAGAGGCCAATTATAAATACTGATGGAAACAAATCTTACGCATTTCTTGTCCCATTCGCCGGAACGGATCATTCTTCTTGACACATTGCTCAAAACACTTTTAGACTTGGTTAAAACATACAACTTTGCCATTGAGCTCTAATTGCTGCAACAAGTGCCAAGAGGAAGCCAGCAGCATTTGGACCGCAGCAAGTGATTGGCAAATGGAACAGAAGCTCCCCATGACTAGATTAAAGCACTTATTACCTATAATTAGATTTTTCCTGCCTCTCCTTGCTGACTAAACCATACTTTGCTGGAGACAGTCACCCAAATGAACCCCCACTCTTACCGGTGAATGAAAACTCTGGGATCTCTTTAAGACCTCTTGAACTTATCTTTTACAGGGGAAAACGTGGCTCAGCGCTAAGTATAAAAGGCAAGAAGAGATGGTCAGCTGGAACATGCGACGTCTTTTGCCGTTCCTGTTTGGCGCCGTGCCAGTTTTCCCATGTTACAATGAAATAATAGCGCTGATCCTGCGCCAGAAATTATAATTGAATAATTGGACCCTGTTCTTTAACAAAATAGCTAGGGAGGGGCCAACGTTCTAATGGTGTTGTTAACGTGATGGAGGATTGCAAACAATGGAGTGCCCTTTAAGAGTTATTTTATTTAAATACGACATCATTACTAAAATTTTAAGAAAAAAAAATAGTTCTTTAGTTCTCATATAAAATCTTTCCTTTGGCCTTTTACCGCCCGTTTGTTTTTTTTATATAATGATTTGTACCCTAAAATGTTCAGAGCTTTTTAAAAATACAGTCAAATCTGCAGGCATGATGTTATAGAGCAGGAGGAGCTGAGCAGGTTGATTTAGATTATATTGTGTACAGTAGTGGAGACGGTACTCTGTGGAGGTGATGCTTGAGGTAGGGCAGCGTCCCAAAAACAGTAATAGGAAGAATCCCGGCTCTCACCAAGTTAAATTATGCTTGTTTATTCAGTGCAAAAACATCACGGGGTACAGGGGGAGACGTTCCAGCTCCATGAAGCTGATGAAGGCTACATGCCGAACCCCATGATGTTTTTGCACTGAATAAACAAGCATAATTTACCTTGGTGAGAGCCAGGATTCTTCCTGTTACTGGTTGATATAGATTGACTCCTAATTTATTCATGTAAACCTCTGGGCTAAGTAGTCATATAGGCGGTCCTATTCAGTGACTGATAGGTGTCTGTGTATAGCTGTGCATACAGATACCAGTTAATCACTGACTAACTGCTCACATGACTACTTAGCCCAGAACGCACAGAGGTTTACATGAACTGATGTCAAGTAAACCTGGAAAACTTTTCCCACAATGCTATACATCAATCTCCTCAGCTCCTCCTCCTCTAAAACATGCCTCCTATAGACTGGACTGCATTTTCAACATGATAAGGTCTCTTTAAGGGCTCAGGCAATCTATTGTATTATGACTTACGAACACAGACTTAGGGCCCCATTACATGGCGTGATAATCTGCCTGATCATGCCGATTTGGCAGATTATTGCTCTGTGCAACAAAGACAAGAATCAGCTGATTGTTATCCTCTAAAGCCATACTGTCACCTCCCTCCCATTCTCTGCTCCATTCACAAGCTTAGATGCTGCACATATGATATATATCTGTATTAAACTTGTCTGTCTTCTTTCTGTTCTAAAATTGCTTCATTTCATCTGTGGACAGTGTCATCTAGGTGGGGCTTCACAGCAGGGAGATGAGGCCCAGCTGCCATGAAGCTCCACCTAGGTGACACTATTATCTGATGAAATTAAACGAGGGGGTGACAGTATTACTTTAAGGCTATGTTCACACTGCTAATGAGTCCGGCCGTAGTGTGAACCGCGAATATACGCACGTAGTTTTGAGGTTGATGAGTTCGCTTGAAAGTATAGGATATACGCCCGCACAGTGCACACTACGTATGAGCTTACGGCCGGATCGTATGCGGCGCCGTGAAAATGAACACGACCATTGTTTGAGGACGGAAATGTTGAAACTCACGGGCGTGGATTTACATGCGGTCCCGTACGAAGTACTTATTTCAGCCAAATTGAACTTGATTTTTCGATCCAAAAGGTTCTGTGTGGTTTACGGGGCTGGGCGAAGATTTCCAAGTAAATGAACTGCCTCAGATCGCTCTGAAACAAGCTAGGGAAGCAGAACTGTACTACGGGCGTATGTTCACGGTGCGTACGCATCCGGCTGCATGTTGATTTTTCCCACGCCCGTAGTTTCAGCCGCACATGTACGCCGGCGTACGAAATGCGGCTGGACTCGTTCGCAGTGTGAACATAGCCTAAACCTGCTTAGAAATCACGAGCAGTCAGCTGCACATCGCTGCGTGTAGTGGTGCCCAGCCAACGGTTGATGACAGTATAAAATAATAAAATTCATGCTTACCTATTCTCCCCATTGTCCTGAAGCCTTTTGCCTGTGTTCCCTGCTCACCCCTGATGCTTCTGGCCCTGTCTCTTCCAATCTCAGCCAATCATTAGCCACGGCACTATTCCGTCTCTGTCAGTGATTGACTGAATGGGCCACAAGCGTCAGCGGAGAGCAGGTAAAATGGGCAAAAGCCTACAGGATACTGGGGTAAAATAGGTAATTATGAACTTTATTATTTTTCATGTAAAAAACAAGGGCTGCACGCTTATAGCTAACAAAGTATTTATACAGCCTTTGCTCCACAATATTTAAAGCCATGTACGGGCTTGGTAAGTGAGCATCAATCTAGCAAATCGGTACTTGCTTACTGACAGCGGTCAGGCTGTGTAATACGTAATTACTTCACCTGCTCCCCCACAATATTTCCATTCAGCAAATAAGAACAGATCAGGGAAGCAGGACATCATTAGAATAAGCAAGAACATCACTGGGGCACTAAGAATAGCACCAGTGATCAAAGAGCTGCAGGACTGGGGGAGCAGGGGAGGTAAGTCTGCATTCTTTTATTGTTTTACGGAATGGGGAGACACAGGAAACTATTGGGTTTTTACTGAATAGTCACATGGGCGGGAAAAAAAGTGTTGTGAAGGCTAAACTCAGGGGGATGTCAGTCTGGTTCAGGCTACTTCAACCTCATATTCACACATCCCTGAACCTGATTTACACCCCCCCCTTCAGTTGCATACACTCAACCTCTTAGCCTAGTATTCATGTGGTGTCCCACCATGGGTGTCGCTAGTAGATAAACCCTTCACAAAAGCCTGTACTACAAGTGTAAGTGGTGATGTGGTAAGTGTAAGTTTTGCCACTAGATGTTGCTAGTATGTACTGTATGTCTTGCACCTATGGATTGCACAGCTGTAGTACTCAAGGGGTTATTGTTGTTTGTGACTTGTGCACCAATGAGAGTTCTTTCTTCTTTTCTACCTATCTCTTTTCTCCTTTCTTCTCTGCACTCTCTTCCCACTCACAGCAGGTATTACATACCCTGTAGGAGGTAGTCACATGGGGAGAGGAAGTGTTAGGGAGTCTTAGTCATGTTGTTGAGCAGAGTGGATGCTAGCCAGCCCGGTCCCTACAGTAGCCAAGTTGGGCCCTGGCTTATGCCAGGTCCCCTGTGAGAGGACAAGTCCAGTGAGTCTTAGTCTAGCTGTTGAGCAGAACAGACACACATGAGAAGCACGGACATTCGTTTCTTGAAAGCAACTCTTCTACACACTATGCAGCGTTAAGCACTCTCGGAGAGGACAAGTTAGGGATCATCCCAGCCCATACCGTGAACAAATCTAAAAGTGCAGGATGGTATCCTATAACAGAGGGAATGATCCAGATAGAGCAAAGTTGCTAGAAGCCTACATACTCTATCTCACAGAGCATGTGTAACCAGGAAACTCTGACCACTCTGCTCAACCCAGGTAACAAGGTCTGGGGCTTGTGTCACCCTCTAGGACAGGTCTGCACAGCTATCCTACCTCTCAAGCTCTCAGTACAAGTCTTGTCAATTAAGTCCTGAGTTTATTGTCAAGTCGGAAGTCTATTGTATATCTCTGTATCAAGTATTCCTGCAGTAAAGAAGAGTTTATTTATTGTAATGGGACTCAGTGATTCTTATCCAAGCACCTACACAGTCACAGCACTTTCCTTGGCTCATCTCCACTTTCTGTGGGTGGCGGTACAAATAGTCCGGGAGGTGTCACAAATCCACTCCAGACCACCGTGATAAGCGCCCAAGGGACACCCTCACAACCCGGCAGGTCACCGACCACAGGGGAAAGGGTATAGCCAGCCAGTGTAAAATAAAAGCAGGTGGCTGAGCTATTCACCGACCAACCACTACTGCAGTGGAGTCACACTTCACCATCTAGCAAGTGACTGGTTGAGCCTCACATCAGGGTTGTCCACATTCACCCCTTTTTTATCTGTGATCTTTTGCATTTGCTCCTAGGTCCAGTACAGATTTTTGTCTCATAGTTCATAGAGTTTTTATCTTGTTTGTGTTGGGCCAGAGTAGGGCTTTTATTAGGGACAATGGACAATGATGGTCAGTGTTCAGCTATAGATGGTATTCCTGAATCCACTCCTGGCCTTGGCTCAAAAAACTGTGGTTAATTTGTCTCTGAGACTTACCAGATATGATGGTGCATTGTAGTTATACCATTTATTAAAAATGTTCTCTGGAAATTTCTCATACTAATCCTAAACTTGGACAAGTGAAATATAGCACCTACAGACAAGCCTGGAACCTTTTCTATGAAAGCTGTGGAGCTGAAGGGCCCATATCAATAACTTGGAGCGATGTGTTATCATACAGTTCTTATTTGCAGCAGCATTGGTGTCAGGGGTAAGCTGGAATCTGCAGAGAGTGAATAGAGAGCATATATATATATAAATTGGCTCAATAGACTGATTTCGGCTAACTCATAAACTACTGAAAGTATTGTTTGCTATAACATTATGATGCTTAGTACCACTGAGACTTTGCTTGCACTGTAACATCTGATGTGAGGTGACAAGACGAGGATATAAAACATCTTATTTCGGGAATATCCAGATACAGATGCTATTCTGTAAACTAATGAGTTCTGCCTGTTTATTTTTTCATCTTTCTTCCCTATATTTTCCATATGGATTTTCAGTATGAACAAGTGACAAAGGTTTCTATTTTTTTTTTTTTAAGGGTATAGAAATGCTTATTATTGACTAAGGTTCGGTTCATCCAAAACCTGGTAGCTGAAGATGTGGGATGAAGCCCTAAGGAGTCCTGGAAAACATGGATACTGCCTATGGCCTATGGCTGTATCCATATTTTGTAGGCAGCCTAAGGGCTACATCCAGCAACTTCAGCCACCGTTTATTAAAATGCAGAGCGATTGGTTTCGGACAAACCCAAGTGTGCTGGAGGTTCACTTATCTCTAAAAAAGATCCTAAGGCTCCATTTACACAGAAAGATTATCTGCCAAAGATTTGAAGCCAAAGCCAGGAATTTATTTAAAAAGAGGAGAAATCTCAAGCTTTCCTTTATGACCTGATCCCTGTTTACAGTCTGTTTCTGGCTTTGGCTTCAAATCTTTGACAGATAATCTGTCAGATAATCTTTCTTTGTAAATGGACCCTTAGTCTTAGGTGTGCGGTCGTCGGCAGATTAAAGTATATAGAAGCTATTAAAATTATTACTCACCTGTACAGGCTCCCCCAATGTGCTGCTGCCCTTTTCTGCTCACCACAGCTCTCGCTAAAGCTTCTGAAGCCGTTTCTGAAGTTGCAGGCTGCTCAGCCAACCACTGGCCGTGGTACTGTCCCATCTTGGCCAATGATTGGATGAGCAGCCTATCATTGTACAGATGGTTTCAGAAGCTTCAGTGGTGGCTGCAATGAGTGAGGAAAAGCCAGGAGTACACCGGGGAGTGTGAAGTGGTAAGTAAAACTTTTATTATATTCTATATACAGCATGGATATCACTTGCTGCATGATCTTTGAGCTGTGTAATAGGCTTAGTAAGTGAGCGCTGATCTAGCAGCAGATCACTGCTTATTTATGGCAAATGTCAGGTTTGGCAAATGGCAAATGTCCATTTTTAATAAATCTGGAGCATTTTGTTCCACTTAGACTCATAACACCTGTACCACACGCCATGGGGGACATTTATGAAAGTTCCGCCCAGATTCGCCCCTTTTCCCTGACATAGGTCTGCCGTATGCCCCGCTCGCCCAATGGGTGGGCAGAGGGGGGCGCAGGGGGCACAGCAAGGTGTGGAGGAGTTGTGGCCGCTTCCCGCGCCGCATTTATCATGGTCTAAATTGACACCTCCTTCCAGGTATGCCAGGTGCAGAGTCGGGCGCCCTGCCGACCATATTCACTAAGAGGTGTGCGCTTCTTATTGAATCCGGCTGGGGAAAAGGGGGAGGAGCCTAATTTAAGACCAGCATACAAGTACGTTGATCATGATAAATCCCCCCTCCCCCATGTTCTTGCAATCTAAGGCTATGTTCACACTACGTAAACATCGGCAACAACGGCCGTACTTTGCACGTTGTGGAACAATACCTATTATTCTATGGGATCCCGTCCAGAGTGTATACACATCGTATACGCTCCGGCCGGGATCCCGTGCGGACCCGCAAATAACTGACATGTCAGTTTTCTGCTGCCGCAATTAAATTAATTGCGGCTGTAGGAAACCCTGTCAGTTCACACAATGAAGCGAGCGTCTCCAGCCGCTTGCCTCACTGTGTGCTGTGTGAGGCTCTGATGCGGGCACGCGCTGATGCGCCCGCATCAGAACCCTGCGGCCGGAAAAATCTTTCGGCCGGTACATAAGTCACGGTACGGCCGGTTTCATACGTAGTGTGAACATAGCCTAAAGCAAGAACTCTGGCGCATTTTGCTTAGTAAACCTCCCCCGCTGTATTTTTAGCGCCCGACAAATCTAACAATGACCATATCAAATTCTTTTACGACAACTACTAAAATTGCTTGTTTTCACATAAGTATTACAGACATCATGCCTTCTGGTAACGTACAGCTTTTCTATTTTGCCCCTGTTCCTAATGATATCACCCTTCTATCATTGAAAGTGTTACTAATGTCCCCTGGTCAATATCTTCAGAAGTACTCTAGTATAATTCATGCCTGAAACCCTTAGGCTTCTTCACTGAATTGGGGAACTGGCTGGTAGCAGATGCAATATCCTAACCTGGCAGCTGTTCCTCGCACATGCATGCCAACTGCTCTTGTGACTTTCGCCTCAGCATGTAATCCCACCTGCGGCAAGCGCTACATCAGGTATAACATAGATGGTACTGGAGATGCCGAGTATCACACACTATCTCACATTGTTAATGTACCATTTGTATGATGAGGGCTTTTTCTGTAAAAGCATTGAGGTTAAGGTCTTTTGTAGTAAATGCTTCTAGCGATGTACGTCTTTTCATAAAATACAACACATTCAAAGGTTTTAGAAAATTAACTCGAGTAATATTGTACGTTTCTGCAACCACAGAAAAAAGGCTGTTCCTTGCACTTAGGTATGATTGGAGTTACACGATAGCACATTAACAGATAGATGCCCAAGACCTCCACTTCAACTTTATACTGGGATAATACAAACCATTGATTTCTCTTAAAGGAGCTCTGGTTTTCTATATAATTGTCCTACTAGGTGAAAAGGTCAAAAAGAAGAGCTAAGTAGTCCTTAAGCAGACAAGCACTGTTTTATAGGAGTCTATGCACCCTCTCTGTAAGCAAAATGAATTGAATTCGGCTGGTCAACAATATGTAAGGGGACCAAGTCATCCGAGCACGTTGAGCGATCATGCTCTATCAAGCACAGTGCTCGATCGGGCATCGGGCTGCTCAGCACTGCTTGATGCTCAACTGAGCAGATCATGGGGCTCAGGTCAAAGTACAAGCTAATAAACATGAGGGGAAGGGCTGGCACATCCTGTTGTGCCATAGCCATGACTAATAATTTCCCTGTGTGACATCTAAAAAATAGACATCTGACATAGGGTACTATTACACTGCCCAATAATAACGGTAAACGAGCGCCGATCTGCTAGATTGGCGCTCGTTTACTGGTCCTATAATCGTTTAACGAGGGCCGCATGGACATTGTTACCGATGTCCTTGCAGCCCCCACTTAAACTGCATACATTACCCTAGGTCCCGTGCGCTGCATCTTCAGAGCGGACTGTCTCAGCTGACAGGCCGCTGAGCCAATCACAGGCTGCTCTGAAGCTGCAGCGCGTGGGATCCGGGAAGAAGCAGACCGCAAGGGGAGCCCTGGACCATGGATGGGTAATGTATACACTTTGCAAATTGTCAGCCGCGCATCGCTATTACATGTATCGATGCGCGGTCGGCGCCCGACAATTATACGTCTAAACCTAAATCAACGATCAGTCGATGACAACGATCATCAGCTGATCGTTGTGTTGATCATCGTTCTGTGTAATAGGGCCCATAAACTATAACAGTATAGGGCTGGGTTCACACACAGTATATTTAGTCAGTATTTGGTCAGTATTTTGCAACCTCAACCAGGAGTGGATTGAAAATACAGAAAGGCTATGATCACACAATGGTGAAATTGAGTGGATGGCCGCCATATAACAGTAAATATCTGCCATTATTTCAATATAACAGCCGTTGTTTTAAGATAACAGCAAATATTTGCCATTAAATGGCGACCATCCACTCAATTTCAACATTGTGTGAACAGAGCCTTTCTGTGTTTTCAATCCACTCCTGGTTTTGGTTACAATATGAGGACCACAATACTGACTGAAATATACGTAGTGTGAACCCAGCCTTATATAGTATACTGATACTGGTTACTGGTACAGTATACTGATAGTAGTATACAACCAAAAAAAGCCCAGCCATCTGACATACTATACCAGTTGTATACAGTATACTGTTCTTTATAGTGGCAGTAATACAGTTAAAGGAGAAGTCTGACGATTTTAAAAAAATTGGTCAGCCAGCAGGGGGGGACATAATAAATAACTACTACTTACCTCTCCCCGCGTCTTAGCACCGTCTCACCGCTCCAGGACTCCAGTCTCTGGGATCTCCTTTGGCTGCAATATCACAACCTGGTTGATGAACTGCCCGCTCAGCCAGTCAGTGGCTGGGGCGGGACGTTGCTGCAGTCACTGATTGGCCGATGGGGCAATCCATCAGCCGGGTCAGGTATTTTCCCCCAAGTCATGACGAAATTTCATTTTTTCCATTGTATGTGGGGGGTGGGGGTGAGGTGGCTACTTTCTGTTGGCTTGCTCTCCATTCATGTCCTGTGGGTGTTTTGAATAGAGATTATTTGGATCCTATCTGCCCAGCTTGTAGGCTTAATGTTAGCCCAGGAGAGGCCATTGCTAGTGTGAGAATGCTAGAGTGGGACCATGTCTCTGAGGACACCTTAACGTGGCGACATGGTGCACTCTGTTTGATCAAATAAATGCTAAGATCCTTCCTTTTTAATATCTATAGAGGTTTTTATTATGTGTACGCCGGGGGGAGTATATACGATAAGAACTTGCAGCGGCAGGTTGTCTGTACTGTAGTCACAGGCGGCGTGCAACCTACGGTGTGAACAGCGGCATTGGAGTGCTGAAAATTTCTTTTTTTTTCATGTTATAGAGACATATCAAAAGTTTTCATTGGTTCAAGTCTGAGTGGTCCACTCTGCAGAAAAAAGAGTCAGACTTATAATAGAGGTCTATGGAGCCCAACTCTTTCTTCTGTACTGATACTCTTCCTCTTTTCATAAAATCTGCTGCAAAACTGAAAGAAATTAGTTGAGAGGAGATATTTTTACGCCATCCGTCATGTGGAGAAACTAACATATTATCTATATTCCTCTAATCAGTATGATTACAAATGATACCCAATTTATATAATATTTATTGCATTTGATGATTCTTCAAAAAAGGAAACATTTAGGCCCCGTTCCCACTGAAGAAAGGTAGCGGAATTCCGCGACGGAATTGTCCGCCGCGGAATGCCGTTAGCCTCCCGCTCATAATGGGAGTCTATGGGAGGCGCGCGCGTACAGAGCAGGAGCGCGCGCCTTCCATAGACCCCCATTATGAGCGGAATTCCGCTACCTTTCCTTAGTGGGAACGAGGCCTTTGGCTGGGTTCACACACAGTAAAATAAAAGCTAAGTACGGCCGTAATTTTGAGAGGAAATAAAACAGAAATAACAGATATATTTTGCAAAAGCAGGTGGTAAATAATGGGTATGTTTATTATTGGGATGCTCTTTATCAATAATAATCTTATACATTTTATAAACTTTTATAACTTAAAAAAAATCCCTTAAGCTGTTTTTTAAGTCCCTTATAGCTGCTTATATCAGCAACAATTGGATTGCTCATACAGATCAATACACTACTGAATACAACAGCATTGGCTTGCTGTAATTCTGGGGGCTTTGGGTGGGGTTTGATTCCCAGTGCTGAAAACAAGCATCCATAGCTTACTGTCCCTACTGTAGGCTCCACAATGTCTTCTGGTAACAGAATAAGGTGCCATGGAGACTATGCAAAGGGGTACAGACATCTGACAAAGGAAGATGTCCCTGCGCTTTGCAAACCCTTGCACATTATGAGGGTTGTCTTCTGTAATGGAGAGAGGTTCCCTGCTCAGGAACCCCCCTGTTATCCAGTATAGGAGGCCACTAAAAAGTCAAGCCTGTTCTATTGAAGACCTGACTGCTTCATGCATTAAAATGTTAGCCCATTGATTTCTCTGCAACACCACGTCAGGATCAATAAGATCTCTCCACCCTCTGATCAGTGATTAGCTCCTGACTAGTAAACATCTGATATGATTATAATTATATGGGTTCTCTAAACCAGTCAACCCCTTTAAATTTACAGTGAAAACCTATATAACATGAAGTGTATCTGACATTTCACCAGAAGTATTCCAAGACATCAACCTGAACTAAAAAAGAGAAGTGCAATACATCCTTGTGAAAACGCCACACACTAAGGCTGGGTTCACACTGCGTTTTTGCAATCCGTTTAACGGATCAGTTTTTTTTAATGGACAAAAAAAATAGTGTCAGCAATAGTGTCTGTCAAAAAAAAATAGATCACACAACTGCATCCGTTTTTGCAATCCGTTTTTCATCCTTTTTTTTCAAAAAACGGATGAAAAAAACGGATTGCAAAAACACAGTGTGAACCCAGCCTAAGATAAAACCTCATTAATGAGTCAACAGGGTGCATTCTTGGAGAGCTGCAAATAAGGAGACAGGATCACAAAGCTACCTCTTTGTGTGCAATAGGTCTTGGGGTGAATATCTCCCTAATAGGCGTGAATGGTGAATGAAGGTCATCCACTAAAAACAGTCATCATTTCAACGGTGTGAACATAGCCATAAACCAGAAAATGGCCTATTCTTTTTAGAATTCTTTTCCTCATTTTCCACTCACTTTCTATCTTATAAAATAATCCTGAAATCTTTCAGTTTTTCATTCTCACCACTAGAACTAAGCTGAGGCTGCTGTAAAGTGATCTGGACAGAATTATAGCATTTACTATGGTACTGTAAGTATTCTTGTACTTTATACTTACCTTTGTAAAAATGCCCAAAAAATTCAATAAAATGTTGGGGGGGGGGGGGGGGAGAATTAAAGCAACACTAGTAGATAATGAAGACAGTAAATGATGTTCATAGCTCATCCTCCCACTCTCTGTGGAATGACCCATGCAAAGGTCACAGAGTTTGCTCAAGAACCTTTCCCATTCATTTCAGTGGCACAGCTCCAGCTCAAATATAAATGCAAAATGCAAAATAAAACAGAAAGATTAGAAAAAAAAATTAAATATCTGGATCTAATCAGTAAAAAAGGTTTAAAGGATTTTTTTAAGGATTTTTATGACAATGAGCTTCAGTAACCTGTTACAGCCACTATGTAAGTTACATTGCTGGGTGATTTCATGTCTTTTTACTGTATAAGTGGATGGATGTCATGATTCTGTCAAACAGTTGATCAGCAGGATGTTGGGAGTCAAACTTCCATGATCACATATTGATGACCTATGCTAAAGAATGACTATCAATACTAAGAAGTTCCAGAAAATCATTTCAACCAATAAAAAGATGTGGCACAACTACAATTGTCGCTAATTTGATGCAACATAAAATGGCACTTCTATACAAAGCCAGGGACACATAGAGGTACAATACTTGTACACAGCTATGGTCTTTCGGCATCATTTTAAGGTAAACCCATGTAAATAAACAATTACCCAAATCTATCTTCTCGGAATCTTATTTGAATTTGCCCTTTATTACAATACTTTTTTTTTTTTTACTATATATTGATCCCATGGTATTGTTTTATGTATTAATGGCTGTAAGCAAATTCCTTGCCATATTTTCTGCCATAGACAAGGTTTTCAAAAATGGTCAAGTTGTTCCCTTCTCCACTAGTGTATTAGATCTGGGTGATAAGCTGTAAAAGCTGGACCTAGGCTGATGGACGCACTGAAGCAGCAGACCATTCACTTTTCATATAATTGCTTTTCATATATTAATATTTATTTCCATGTATTTGATGCATTTAGTCATAAATTTGCACATGTTGATGGAATGGTTATACGATGATGGTAAGATGATAATTCATTGAAGATTCTCAATGCATTGCATGGGTATAGAAATATATATCATCATCTGATCTAGGATTTGCCAATTTCAAGTTTTATGTTTATGGTGGTTGAGACTGAACTGCCCACAACATGGTATGGGACTCCTTTACAAAGAGTACATAGAAACTTTAGGTTATTTCTCAACATTAGCTATCACAGAGGGGGAGATTTGTCAAACTGGTGTAAAGTAGAATTGGCTCAGTTGCCCCTAGCAACCAATCAGATTCCACCTTTCATTTTCCAAAGAGTCTGTGAGGAATGAAAGGTGGAATCTGATTGGTTGCTAGGGGCAACTGAGCCAGTTTCACTTTACACCATGTTTGATAAATCTCCCCCATACTGTTTTTGCCAATTATATTGTAGGTGTTGCATCTTTGTTATGTTCAGTGCTTTGGACTGGCTTTACATCATTAGTAAAACTAATCCTCTATTATTAGGCTTGTCTCCCTATACAGAGGAGCGAGACAGGGGTGTCTGTTATCACCACTGCTGTTTATAATTGTAGTGGACCCTTCAGGATCAATCTTGCATCGGTATGTGTCATTAACTAAGTGTATAGTCCAAAGTAAGTGTATCCATTCTGCAAACTGGTCTATTTTTAACAAATGATTTGGCAGTACTAGGAAGAACCATCTTGGTTTCACCCCTTCATTGTAATAAGAGGCCTCAGAGGCCTCTAATGCACCCTGGCACATTGCAAAATTGTTCAAAAATTGCTTTAAAGTGTAACTATCGTTCCTTGCTGGTGGCAAGATACGTTTTTAAAATCCTGCCCCTAGTATGTCTGTTTGGGCACGTGCCAAGGACGGAATTCATGCAGCATCACTATGGACTGTATACACTTACAATACAGTCATTGGGATTGATTCACTAACGTGTTCTTGGCAGCAAATTGTCAGGTTTTTGTCCATTTTCCTTGTCGGTTTGGTGTTGTGACATACTAAAGGTGTGCAACACAATTTTTCCAAAAATCTGACTCACCTGTGCTTTTTGTCCAAAATCCCCCAAGTGTGCGTGTTGTAGGTGTGTCCTTTAAAACCCGCCACAATTGACAGACAAACCATGATTTTTTTGGCTGAATGGACAGGTTTTAGTTCTGTCCTTTGAAACACCTTCCAGATTTACATAGGGCATGCACCTCATTAGTAAATTTGATGCAAGAAAACAGACTCAAATAATAACACCCTAAAATTGATGGATTGTTAGTTAATCAGCCCCATAAGGTCTAACTTACTAATGTGTTCCATCAGAAATATGATGAGTTTTGGTCCATTTTTCCTGATGGTTTAGTTTTCCGACATATTTACTAAAGGTTACATAGTTACACAGTTAATACGGTTGAAAAAAGACACATGTCCATCAAGTTCAACAAAGGAGGGGATGGGGGAGGGGTGATAGGTTCTATACATATGCATCTATATTATTTTGCTCTAATAACTTGTCTAGCCCTGTTTTGAAGCCCTCTACTGTTTTTGCTGTGACCAGATCCTGGGGTAGACTGTTCCACAGATTCACAGTTCTCATGGTAAAGAAGACTTGTCTCCAGAGATTGAACCTTTTTTTCTCGAGGCGGAGGCAGCACCCCCATTTACCTGGAACATCTTTTCCCCATATTTCTTGTAGGGGCCATTCAGGAATCACTGACCACCACTCTCTGGGTATGATTATTAAGCCAGTTTTCAATCCAGTTACACATTAAACTTTCCAGACCCATAGACTTTAACTTACCCATTAGACGCCCATGAGGAACTGTGTCAAACGCTTTATTGAAATCCAGGTACACGATATCCACAGCCGCGCCACCATCCAGGCTTCTACTCACCTCTTCATAAAAACATATTAGGTTGGTTTGACAGCTTCTATCCTTAGTAAAGCCATGCTGGTTATCACTTATAATACTATTAGCCACTACATATTCCTGGATGTAGTCCCTTATAGGCATCTCAAATAGTTTCCCCCAGTTTGTCCCAGTTCGAGAGCCCGAATCCGACAAAAAATGACAAACCCATCATTTTTGTGCAAGTGGTTGTGTCTTGTGCCGCCACAAGTGACAGATTTTTTAAGCAAACAGTCATTTTTTTGATGGGTTTTCTATTCTAAAAATCAACTTCTGGTGTGGCAGGATGGTCCGGTCTTTGTATTGTTCGATGAAAAACCTTCCAGATTTACTAAGGGCATGTGTCACATTTATGAATTTGAAGCAAAAAAAATCCAAACACAACTGACAGCATAACTGCTTAAAATTGACGGATTGTTAGTAAATCAGCCCCATTGTGTTCCTAGATCTCAGCCTAATTGATCATCAGTAATGTGCAGGGAAAAAAAGTCTGATCCATGCAGGATCCACCTTGCAGCCTTAAGACCGGCACGATTAACGCCAAATGTCTTGGTGCCAGGACACCTTCAGAGGTCTACCCCTCATCTTAACATTAGTTTACTATAAATAAAAGGCATTGAAAAATATTTAAAAAATATCAAAAGACATTTTTATTGTATGGAATCGTTGGTGGTGATTGATAGAGATGATCGAACATCAGGTAATGTTAGGTTCGATCGAACTCAAACCTCCTCGAACCTTCCGCATTTAATTCCCGATGCCTTCCTGTTCCATGGGGAAGGTGGAGACTGCTTGAGTATCGCCTGGAAAACAGGGATACAGCCTATTACCTAATGCGGAAGGTTTAAAAAGGTTCCAGTTCGATCGGACCTAACATTTCCCGATGTTCGATTATCTCTAGTGATTGACCAGGATAGGGTACGCAAAATTGAGAAGACATGGATGGCATGGACTACCTATATAACTGGACCTGCGGTCCCACAATGGTTGACTTAGATGGTCCATTGCTGCCTTGACCCCCCCCCTTTTCATATATATATATATATATATATCTTCTTTAATTTTATTATATTAATTGATTTATGATTCCATTTTATCCTTCTCTTCTGCTGTTATTGGTAATATGCGCTGCTATGGGAACTTTTGTAGAAGATTTTTCTAATCTCTTTTGTTTAAACTAATTGTTTGATGTGTTTATTTCTCCATCACGTTGTCAAAAACTAAAAAAAAAATTATGAAAAAAAAAGTCAAAAGACAAAAGTATTGTTCCAATATGACTGGACATTGGGCTTACAATTTTTAAAAGAGAATCCTGTAGTTACCAGATAAAGATACTTTATTACTGTTGACCATTGGCTTCATTAGAGCTAGATGTATATTCATAAAGAACTCCCAGTATGTAGTTGTTGCCAATGATGCCAATAATTATTTAGATGCTGATTGACAATGCTGCCTGTTACCATCAAGTTGTTTTGTTACCTGAAGTTGTCAGCACCAGTTCAATATCAGGCAGGTCCCAAGAGGCTCTCCCCTTTCTATGTATATCATGTACCTTTACCGACTTTCCTCGCACAACAAGCTCGGCACACTTCTGCTACTCCTGAAAACACAAGCTGAATTATTAAATGTAAGCACACAATCAGATGTCACAGGCCAGGGGACTGCAGGGAGAGCAGCTAATCTTTCCTTCCTATTTCTCCCTGCGTTCCTCCACCTCTTGAATTCATGGTGTAGGATTATGGGAGATGCTCTCTTTATCTAGGTGGCAAACAGGACACGCAAGGAATATTTGCACCCCCAAATTGGAGAGATTAGGACATATTTGTCGAGGATTGGGGAGTTTTATCGCGTGTGACAGCAGCTGCTGGTTAATATTCATGAGCTGGATAAGTGGGGAAGAGCAGGCCTGACAGGTTTGTATGGGGGGAGTAGAACTGTATCAGGGAAATTAACCAGAAGAATACTGACATAGGGAAGAGAGAAAAGCAGAAGAGAGGATGCAGAAAGATGGAACTGGTAAGCAAAACAGGAAGACAGAGATAAAAAAGGGGGGACAATACATATGAGTCTAACTATATGCAGAACTAATAAATTCTTACCGGAGACTTTAGAAGTAGATGATGAAAATGAACTCACAGATTCCAACAGTGTTGAAATAGCCCAATATATTTATTAACATATTAACATATTATTTATGTAGGGTCTTTTTTTTCTATGTGCACCGCTGTATATGGTGCATTGTAGGTATCTGAACCAGTTATTAGATTCCAACAAATATATGGACTAGACAAAGAGAACAGTTGGTCTTTCAAAAAATATAAAGTGAACCCATGTAGCTTTTACCGGTGGCCTCCTGCAAAGCTTTTTCAGTGCTGATATATATATATATATATTACCATGTTTCCCTGAAAATAAGACATCCTCCTAAAATAAAACACCCCAGCTAGCCTACCAATCTAAAATAGGGCATCCCCAAAAATTTAGGCACCCAACCCTAAACTAAGGCAGCCCTTTAAAGTAAGGCACCCTCAAAAGTAAGGCCGCTAAATGACCAACCAACCCAAGCCCCTCCCCCCCTCACCTAATCCCATCATGGACCTTGACAGAAGGTGCCATGGTCCATGGCCCCCACGTGTGCCCACACATCATGACGTCCTGCTGCTCGGTTGCACATCCCCGATGTCCCGCCGCACACTCCTGGTCCTGCTGCACTTCTACAGGCCGTTGCTGAGTATGCCGTTGGTGAGAGCCATGGGGGGAAGCCGGGGGGAGAGAATCCCCAGGGGGAGGCCAGGGGTAGAGAGCCCGGGAGGTAGAGAGCCGTGGGGAGAGAGCCAAGGGGGAGAGAGCCGGGGGAGAGAGCCTAGGGGGGGAAGCCAGAGGGAGAGAGCCGAGGGGGGAGGCTGGGGGGACAGAAGTAAGACATCCCCCAAAAATAAAACAGGGGAAGATTTATCAAACTGGTGTAAAGTGAAACTGGCTCAGTTGTCCCTAGCAACCAGTTACCACTTTTCTTTCCTCGCAGACTCTTTGGAAAATGAAAGGTGGAATCTGATTGTAATTTACACCAGTTTCTTAAATCCCCCCCATAGTGTCTCTTTGGGAGGAAAAATTAATATAAGACACTGTCTTATTTTCAGGGAAACATGGCATGTTTGGTATTTCTCGTACATTTTCCTACATTTAGTCCTGGATAGCATTTTAGAAGAGAATTGCAGCAGTTTCCCAAACTTCAAAAAATCCTATAGTAAGTCTTGCAGATACATAAAATAGAATCAGACCACTGTGTATTGACTATGTCTATTGATTTTACAAATCCCAGTGCTGGCAGACTTACCTTGCAGATGTGAAATGCAGTAGTCACTTGAATACACAAATAGAATCTGCTTTTTAATTTTACTAAACTTGTTTAATACATTTTAAGCAAATAAATTATAGATTATAGTTTTTATAGCTAGGCTATGTTCACGCACTGACGTTTTGTGGATGTCTTGTTGCACGATCTTTATTTGTGGCTATCATTACGTCGTCCAAAAAGGTGGCCGCAAAACGACAGTGTGGGAAATTACAGCCTTAGAAGGTTGTCTATGATGACATCACTGTAGGATCAGTGAAGTGCTGCCTTTATGGATAAACAATATATATTTTTTTTATTTTACGCCAATATTTTTTATTTAATACTAATTTCTGTTCTTTCTGCAGACGAACTCTTTAGGACAGCTACATCTACCATATTCCTTTTTATGTTTAGAGATTCTACAACTAGAGATGAGCCAACTTCCCGAACTGAGATTTATTCCAAACTTTGCAAAAGGTTTGGTTTGGTACCAAAGCAAACTTTTTGCAAAGTTTGAAACAAGTTCAGAAAGATGGCAGCCATGCATCAGTCCATGTCCATCCTCTGCGTCTCCAGTGTCTCCAGCCTGTTCAGCATGTCACTGACAGTGCCACTGTCTGTATCAGTCCTGTCTCAAAAGTGACAACCCATTCAGGCAATCCCTGTTCACTGCACTGTCCCGTCTCAGTCACTGATTGGTTGAGTGTGATTTTGGCAGCTGTGGGGGACACCAGACACAGGAGAAGAAGGGGACTGGGGGAGTGTGGACAGGTAAGTATAGATTTTTTTTGAATCACACTAAAACAACTAAATGCCTGAAATCATTTAGCTATTTTAGCGCGGGTGGTTTGGTTAGGTTTGGACAAAACCAAATTTTACATTTACGTTCGGGAAACCTATTGAAAGTAGTAAATTGTTGGTTCCAGTGCAACTTGGACTAAGTTGTCTGACTTTACTCATAAACTTTACTCATAATATACACATAATTTCTTAATCCTTATAACAGGACTCTCACTACACACCTCAGCTTGTGCTTCAGGGCTGCTCACAGTTCACTTGTCTCCTGCAGTCTCTTTGCCTGAAGCTGTCTCTCTCCACTGCTCGCACTCTCTTCGAGTGTAAGCACATTCCTCTAGTCGATGTTTGCATTGGTTGTCACACCTTCACCTCTGCTCCAGTCGCCTTTCGTCCAGACAATCTTTTGATAGGAATTGTGTGGCATCTCTGCAATCTATGGCCCACTATACCAGTCCTTTCAGGTACAGAGCCACATGACTCCAGCAGTTAATAGCTTCTCTCAGTCTCTCACTACACCTTGCTTGATATTCTCTTTCACAGGCCACATTTGTGTCACATAATAGCACTACTTTTGTCACTCTTACACTTTAACCTTGACAATTTTTTTGTGAGAGTGGAAACTTACAGTCAACAAGGCATCAACACATGTGTCAGTCATTTGCAGCCCACACGTGCATCAATGTCTTTCTACCTAACAAGGTTCCCCATATTATTCTTGTTACCCCCTTATATCAGATTGGTGCATGTTGGTTCCCACACAGAAACAACAGTCAAATATAGAGCTGGGCCCCATAGAGGATAACCTTTGGTTGGAGATTTTGGAGATGACTC
This sequence comes from Dendropsophus ebraccatus, assembly GCF_027789765.1. Lineage (NCBI taxonomy): Eukaryota > Metazoa > Chordata > Amphibia > Anura > Hylidae > Dendropsophus > Dendropsophus ebraccatus. Next base: position 35,401,603 of record NC_091456.1, read on the forward strand.
CTTAAAGAGACTGTGTCAGAAGGTTTAGGCTGTTCTATCTCAGGGTAGCATAAACTAGTGACAGAGAAGCTGAACAGAATGATGTATGTCTTGTATCCATTGTTCTGTGCAGTTGATGCGAAGATATTCTCCTGAATAACATGGACAATAAGTAGTCCTCTCTATTATGTCCAGGAGCCCAGTACTCAATGTTAAAATGAAGCAGAAAACTCCGCCCACCAGCTGCTGGTTGGTAGCTATCCAGAAATATCTTTCTAAATAACATGGACAATAAGAAGTCCTCTCCATTATGTGCATGAGTCCAGTAGTACTCATTATTCATGAGAAGCAGAAAACTCCGCCCACCAGCTGCTGATTGGCAGTTATCTATCCATGCTGTGTATAGGCAGTCACCTAGCAGCTGGGAGTAGGGGTGTGGCAAGAATCCTATTCTCCTGCATATTAGGAGAACGGCTGAACAGAATGATGTAAGAAATACACCGATCTGTTCAGCATTTCTTTCACTAGTTTATGCTGCTCTCATTTAATGTAACTTAGTGACAACTTCCCTTAACCGTTGGGTGAACAGCACAGCTTATCTCAGCTGTAGCTTTTACACCATGTGTACCACACTCCTTTATTTTTATTTTAAGAGGGATTCCAACAGGACGCACTTTATCACTGATGTCAGAGAGATGAAGGAGGAATTTTAGACATGCTTTGGTGTTGCCCCAAAGTGACACGCTATTGGCAGGGAGTTGCTTCTATCGTTTGTAAAGCATATTCTATACAATTGGAGAATAACACTATAATTTATATTCTTTGATATGTGGATGATTTAGCTTTTGGAAAATAGCGGAGAAATTAGCCTTGGATCGAATCCTTTTTTGGCAAGGAAAAATTTTGCCAAATCATGGCTTAACCAACAAAACACAGTAATCACTGAACTCAAGGAGAACAGCGAAAAAAAATTCCAATGAAGTACTCAATCAAGAGTCTCCACTGATGCCCCCAAAAATTTAAATATGCAAAACAAAAGTCCGTGGAGCCTCAGTTACGAGTCTCAAAACACGGGATAGCCAGATATCTCTAGCCTGTTGCCAACGGGGTGCCTCCATGATGGGGAGAGCACCACACCACCCTGATAAATAACCCCTTAAGTCCCACTCGGTTGCGAGTATTGGAACATAGACAGGGAAACAACAGGGAGGCCCCTTTTGTCAATGTCTAACTCAAGGTGCGAGTATTGCGATCATGACAAGGGCTTGCAAAGGCAGGCTTCCACCCACAGACAGCCGTTTCGGGGTTTTTGCCCCTCGTCAGTGTGGGGTAGGATTCTGGCTAGTTGGGGCAATGAAAAATCAACCAACAAAACACAGTAATCACTGAACTCAAGGAGAACAGCGAAAAAAAATTCCAATGAAGTACTCAATCAAGAGTCTCCACTGATGCCCCCAAAAATTTAAATATGCAAAACAAGAGTCTGTGGAGCCTCAGTTACGAGTCTCAAAACACGGGATAGCCAGATATCTTTAGCCTGTTGCCAACGGGGTGCCTCCATGATGGGGAGAGCACCACACCACCCTGATAAATAACCCCTTAAGTCCCACTCGGTTGCAAGTATTGGAACATAGACAGGGAAACAGCAGGGTGGCCCCTTTTGTCAATGTCTAACTCAAGGTGCGAGTATTGCAATCATGACAAGGGCTTGCAAAGGCAGGCTTCCACCCACAGACAGCCATTTCGGGGTTTTTGCCCCTCGTCAGTGTGGGGTAGGATTCTGGCTAGTTGGGGCAATGAAAAATCAACCAACAAAACACAGTAATCACTGAACTCAAGGAGAACAGCGAAAAAAAATTCCAATGAAGTACTCAATCAAGAGTCTCCACTGATGCCCCCAAAAATTTAAATATGCAAAACAAGAGTCCGTGGAGCCTCAGTTACGAGTCTCAAAACACGGGATAGCCAGATATCTCTAGCCTGTTGCCAACGGGGTGCCTCCATGATGGGGAGAGCACCACACCACCCTGATAAATAACCCCTTAAGTCCCACTCGGTTGCGAGTATTGGAACATAGACAGGGAAACAACAGGGTGGCCCCTTTTGTCAATGTCTCCACGGACTCTTGTTTTGCATATTTAAATTTTTGGGGGCATCAGTGGAGACTCTTGACTGAGTACTTCATTGGAATTTTTTTTCGCTGTTCTCCTTGAGTTCAGTGATTACTGTGTTTTGTTGGTTGATTTTTCATTGTCCCAACTAGCCAGAATCCTACCCCACACTGACGAGGGGCAAAAACCCCGAAACGGCTGTCTGTGGGTGGAAGCCTGCCTTTGCAAGCCCTTGTCATGATCGCAATACTCACACCTTGAGTTAGACATTGACAAAAGGGGCCACCCTGTTGTTTCCCTGTCTATGTTCCAATACTCGCAACCGAGTGGGACTTAAGGGGTTATTTATCAGGGTGGTGTGGTGCTCTCCCCATCATGGAGGCACACCGTTGGCAACAGGCTAGAGATATCTGGTTATCCCGTGTTTTGAGACTCGTAACTGAGGCTCCACGGACTCTTGTTTTGCATATTTAAATTTTTGGGGGCATCAGTGGAGACTCTTGATTGAGTACTTCATTGGAATTTTTTTTCGCTGTTCTCCTTGAGTTCAGTGATTACTGTGTTTTGTTGGTTGATTTTTCATTGCCCCAACTAGCCAGAATCCTACCCCACACTGACGAGGGGCAAAAACCCAGAAACAGCTGTCTGTGGGTGGAAGCCTGCCTTTGCAAGCCCTTGTCATGATCGCAATACTCGCACCTTGAGTTAGACATTGACAAAAGGGGCCACCCTGTTGTTTCCCTGTCTATGTTCCAATACTCGCAACCGAGTGGGACTTAAGGGGTTATTTATCAGGGTGGTGTGGTGCTCTCCCCATCATGGAGGCACCCCGTTGGCAACAGGCTAGAGATATCTGGCTATCCCGTGTTTTGAGACTCGTAACTGAGGCTCCACGGACTCTTGTTTTGCATATTCAAATCATGGCTTAACCATAATTCCCCAGAGGTAACCACACTGGTGCCCAAGGTCAACTGGCTGATTAGAAACATGCTTATGAAAAATGGAAATCGTTAAAGAACTTTAAAAAAAATATAGGTGCGTTGGCTCCATTTCCCAGGACTGGCACCCCTGTCCATAACCAAGGATAGAACTCCTCCTTCTTTTTGTCTAATTTGTTTCCAAAATCTGCATAACTTATTTTTTTCAAACTTTGCCAAAATTTCTGGCACATCCTTTGACTTAATAATTTACTTTAATAATTTTATGTCTGAACAAGGCTACATTGATTGGCAGCACTACACTACTTTGTGCTGGCCATCATGATGAGCAGTCTGATGTGTTCATGATATGCACTAGTTTCCCGTCCCTATCCCCGCTATAGCCTTTGATTGACAAGTTTCTTCTTATAAAGCTGATGGAGAAAGGAGGGAGGTGGTGGAAATGTATTTTTCAAGGTTATATTGAACTTAATTAAAGGGGAAATTCACTCTTACCTAAAGGGATTTAATGCACTGAGCACATGACGAGATCAAACGTAGAAGAGTAATTAATGATAAAGGTCATTTATAGAGTTCATAAGAAGGGCGCATTGGTGGCTCACCATTGCCAACATACACATAAAATGTGCAAGAAGAATAGAACAGAAATAAAAAGGATTAGAATAGGATTTCTCTTGAATGACCTTTTTAACATGGCAACACTTGCTAAATAGATTCCCTTCACTTCCACATTACCACTTGGCTTTGGTGATTTATGGCTATTATCCATCTTCTTGACCCTATGTTGTATAAGAATTTGACAAATCTTTGCCAAAAAGGTGAAATATTATGAAAAATAATGTATAATGTACCCTATATGATAAATTATAAGAATACTAGAAGTCATCGAGAAATATATTACCATAAGGACTAATTTATCAAAGGTTGTTGCATTTGAAGAGAAATTAACAGCAGGTTATAAGAATTTTTATGTGTTGTTACATTCCCATAGAGCAGGAGACACTGAGGCTGGGCTTAGAATTATCCGGCGATCCGGGAGCGTTTCCCTCTAGCCCAGTAGTACTGTATGTAGAGTGCTAGGGTAGTGGATCACCACTCCCAATATGCTGGAGACTTAAAGGCGAACCAAGGAGTGATGATGGATATTAATAGCTTTATTACTTCATAGGCAACACGTTTTAAGGTACATGGGACCTCGTTTCAAGCCACAAGAAGATATGTAACTGTGGCCCAGTAGCAAAGTTCCGTAGGGAAACTGATCTTTGAACTGATTCCATTCATTTGAATGGAACAGTTCAAAGCATCTGGCAATTCAATTGGGATAGAGATGAGCGAACCGGGTTCGGGTTCAAGTTCATCCGAACCCGAACGTTTGGCATTTGATTAGCGGGGGCTGCTGAACTTGGATAACGCTCTAAGGTTGTCTGGAAAACATGGATACAGCCAATGACTATATCCATGTTTTCCACATAGCCTTAAGGCTTTATCCAACTTCAGCAGCCACCGCTAATCAAATGCCGAACATTCGGGTTCGGATGGACTCGAGCATGCGTCGAGGTTCGCTTATCTCTAAATTGGGATCACCATACAGGCTAGATGGCAGAATGCATCTTGCAATGTTCTGACGTTCAGCCTTGACAGTTACTGGAAAAAAGCATAGGACGCCGGATGACAACTGATACATTTTTGCTGTCAGTTGTGGTCTCAGTTGCCATCAAAAGAAGGATACCGGACCACCTGATTCATGTAAGCCCAGCCTGACACTTCTTCAACCTCCATGCTGTTATCCTGCAATTTGTAATGCTATGGTTTACTAATATGTTAATTGGGCAGTTTGGTGCACTTGTTTTTTGTTTTTTTTTTGCACTGAACCTGAAGGCACTGCAATACCAGGTCAATGCCTGGAGAGGACAGAGCAAGATCTTTTTCCGTCTCCCTGTTCTAAAAATCCACTTAATATATGGTCCCCAGATAGGGGACGTATCCGATATTAAACTCATAAGAACAGATACTACACTTGATCTTAGCCAAAAGGCCGAGAAGCGACAGTTTGGTGCACTTGTGGTGGTACTACAGCCCTTAGTGCACCACTTCACCGCTTGCCTGCCCTTCTTCATGAATATTCATTCAGTGTCCATAATTACATCACTGCACAACCTCGGCTCAATATTCATGAACAGACAGCAGGCAGGTGGATCGGTGCATCGTGGGGCTGTAGTACCACCACCAGTGCACCAAACTGCCGAAGTAACATATTAATAAAATGTAGGATTGCAGGAAAGCGGCGCTGAAGAAATCGTGAAACTTCGCCTTTCTTTGAACTTCGCCAGTTCTATAATTATTTTCTTTGTAATTTGGGTGAATTAATGCAGAAACCTTGGCTGCATATTCAGGTGAGGATTTATCCAATATTTATGTAAAGGACAGATTATACGTCTCCCCCGTGAATTTACACCTCTCCTAAAACATCATGTTTTGCTGGCTTCGGCTGCTATTGATTGACATTGCTTGTTGTTGCTCAGTCTGTGGTCCACTCCCAAATCCTTCTGCATCATGGATTCACTCAATGTAATCCCATTTAGTGTGTAATTTGCATGGATATTCTAGCTCTCCAAATGCATAACTTTGCATTTATATATATTGAGCCTCATCTTTCTGTTACCAGGCAAAGCTTTCAACCTGTCTAAATTCATGTGAGCAGGAAAAAAAATCCTCATCTGAGCTACAGCCTAGAATTTTGGTGTCAAATCTGTAAGCCCTGATCTATCATTAAGAAATGTGTACCACCTGTTGTATATGTATTGCTTTCTCAAAGCTTCCCAAATCATTGGGAAACAGAGCAAGAGAAAGACGTGGGTATTCTGGTTAACCACAAGCTAAGTATCACTGAAGGTCAGTATATGGAAGAGAGGCAATCCCCTCATCAGTGTATAGGGTTAAACCAAGCTGTCATCATTTTTATGCTGCCCGAACCACGAGTCATCCAGATGGTGCCTGGTGGCTTCTGCTTGCCTTGCAAGCCTTAATTGACAGCTCTCTCCTTTTACCCAAACAGGAAGAGATCTACATATCAAGGCCGGTGGGCTGGAGAGACAACCCTGATGACGTGTGCTTCGGGCAGCATGATGGGTTCTTATTAAAATAGTATATTTTAGTGAACACTTTCTCCACAATGGAGAATCTTTTATTTTTAAGAACTCTGAGTTTTGTTTATCTATTTTTCCTTTTTATATGTATACCATGATCATCTTGTCAATAGGGTGTGCCTTAAAGAGAACCTGTCACCTGACCCCCGGTGGAGCCCCTTATTCTTACCCCTTCCTCGAAGTCCTGGTCCCGGACCCCGTCCCGTTGCCGAGAAATCCCAGTTGGAAGCCGTGCTCATCAGAGATGAGTCCGACGCCTATGGAGAATGATGCAGTCATCGGACTCATCTCTGGTTAGCGTGTGCATGGCTTCCGTCTGGGATTTCTCAGAAACGGGATGTGGTCCAGGACTGGGACTTCGAGGAAGGGGTAAGTATAAGGGGCTCCACCGGAGGGGTCGGGCGGGTTTCACCCCAGCAGCCGGGGTGACAGGTCTGCTTTAAAGTGATATTGTCACCCCCCTTTTGATATGCGCAATTTTCAGCATTTAGAAGTTTACATACGGCACAGTTCATATTTACCTGTATAAAAAATATCTTTGTTGTCTTTCTGGTCAAAAATACTTTTTATCATTGGTGGACAGCAACATCTGGGCGAGACTTTATGGCCATCGTGCCTCCATCTCCCCAGTAGTCTTCCCCTCTGTGACATCATTGTAATAGGCTGCTCCTACGGCAGTGGAGGTAGGGATTCATCCTCTGTGGCACAGGCGTGGTTAGAGCAGATAAGGATATGGCAATCTTAGTGCCTGACCGCACCTGCACCACAGAAGATAAATCCCAGCCTCCACTGCAGTAGGCGTGGCCCATTCCAATGACGTCATGGAAGGGGTGTGGTGCACTACTATGAGGCTCGACCGCTCACTTGTCAGATAGTATTGTGTGACGCCACTACTGTATTGGTTGGTCGGCGTATAGCTCAGCCAGATGGTAGCTTGTTGTGATGCCAGTGCCGGTTGGGCACACAGGTATGGGGGCACACCTGCTTTTAGTTTAGGGAGGCTGGCTATACCCTCTCCCCTGTGGTCTGTGACCTGCCAAGTTTGTTAGAGGGTCCCTTGGGCACTTATGATGGTGGTCTGGAGTGAAGTTGGGACCCACCCAGACTATCGGTACCGCCACTCACAGAAAGGGCAGATGACCCAAGGAAGGGGCAATTACTGTGTCGGTGTTAGAGTAATAATCACTGAGTCCTGTTACCAAACTCGTCTTTACTTCAGGAATGCTCATTACAATAGTAGACAATAGACTTCTGACTTAATAATATACTTTGGACTTGACTGACAAGACTTGTGCTGAGAGCTTGAGAGGTATTAGAGCCATACTGGCTTGGTTGTGTGCTGAGAAGTAGAGTGAGTACAGAGAAGTGGAGAGGAGGATGTCACGAGAGTCCCAACCCAAGTAGTAATGTGTTCTGCCGGAACTTAAGAAGAAGTAGAATACTGAAGACTTGAAAATAAGAGTTTACTTCTGCCCGTGTTTCAATCTTTGACGCTATACTACCTTTTGCCCTACCGTTTTGGGTGACCCTTCCTCCTAGGGTGACACAAGCCCCAGACCTCGTTACCTGGGTTGAGCAGAGTGGCCAAGTTTACCTGGTTACACCCATGCTGCGAGATAGAGTACGTAGGCTTGTAGCAACTTTGCTCAATCCGGATCAGTTCCTCTTGTTTCAGGCTACTGTCCTGCACCTTTAGACTTGATCTCTGTGTTGGATGGGATGATCTCTGACTTTATCTTCTCTGTGAGTGTTTAGCACTGCATTGTGAGTAGAAATGCTGCTTTCAAGAAAAGAGCATCTGTGCTTCCCATGTGCATCTGTCCACTATCACGCTGCAGACTAGACTACACTGGACTTGTCCTCTAACAGGGGACCTGGCATAAGCCAGGGCCCAACTTGACTGCTGTAAGGACCGTTCTGGCTTGTGTGCAGACATAGGCAGGAAGATGGGGGCACAATGGGCGTTAAGCCTTGCCCACGAATTATAAAAAGCATTTTTGACCGGAAAGACAGCAAACACTTTTATATCGTTAAATATGAAATGTGCAGCATGTAAACTACTAAATGGTGTTGAGAATTGCACATATCAATTGGGGAGGTGTGGGGGGGCTGACAATATCACTTTAAAGGAGAACTTATGGTAGGACCACTTTTTCCATAAAGTCCTAGGAGAGGATGGGTGAAGAAAATAACATTCACTTACCTCCACGGCTCTATCGCTGGTGCTCGCATTCCGCCATTCCAATCCCCGGCCACTCCCTGGTCTAGAGATGTCACTAGGGACATGACGTCCCATGCCAACTCAGCCAGTCAGCAGCATTGGCAGGACACCACTAAAGCCGATGACTGGCTGAGTGGGCCTGGGACGTCAAGTCGTCGACCAGGAAGTGGCTGGGGAGGTGGAATACGGGCACTAGTGTTGTAACTGGGGATGTTATTTTCTTCACTTAGGTTCAATCCAGCGAGGGTGGTGGGGGTGTCGTGTGTGCAGAGCTGCGTCACACTCCTGCATTTGTCTTCTGAGCTCCCCTCCAGCTACCTCCCGACCAGGATAATGGATGCCCTGCTCAGCCAGTCAATGACTGGGGCTGGACACTGCTGCAGTCAATGATTGGCTCAGTGGGCTAATCCGACCCGTCTGTGGGGTCCAACCCGGAACCTGGGAGAAGATGACAGCCGACGGGTTCTCGGAGCTCCATGATGCGGGCTCTGGGAGTGGTTGGCTTTTTTATTTCCCCCCCACCCCCTGCCTGTAATGAATTTTTGCCCCCCCCCCCCCCCCCTCGCTGATCTTCACCTTTAACACAGTCATAATTATCCAATTAACAATACATCTAAGGCAAAACAAATTGGAACCCAGTTTTTTAAGTCACTGCAGTGCTATAATTTTGCTTATTTAATTTTTTTATTAACAGGTACAATTTGCCAGGTTATTGAATTGTAATTGTGTCTTAAATCTCATGAAAAAATTGTTGTTAACTGATAAAGTGTGCATTATTCTAGAACTATTCCATGACGTGAGAAAAGAGAAAGCAAGTCACAAGCAACTTTCTGTTTATTGCAAATAATCCAGTCCTGTCTAAACTTTGGGGATTTCTGTTAATATTTGTATTGTCTGTTGCAGTATCCCAACCAGTATTCATTGTTATAATGGTCACAAAAACAATTATCACAAATCAAGTATTTTACACATATTTTTTTTTAAGAATTGTTGGTGTTTTTTAACTAATTGTTCTTTTTATTATTTTTCTTTTAAAATAATTAAAACATGTATTGTTTTCAATCTGGCCACTAAGCCTAACAATAACCTGACACTTCCTGTTCTGAAGATTAAACTTTTCGGCAGTGTCTACCTTATCACCACAGGCAGGATTATAGTGTAACATAGTTACTTACAGTTTTTAAGACACATGTCCATCCAGTTCAGTCTGTTACTTTATAGTGTTGACCTAAAAACGTGATAGAAAACAATTCTTATCATTTTGGCAATCAGAATAAATTCCTGGATCAACAAGTCCATTAAGTCCCCTATGAAGCTGATGCCAATTGCCCCGTCACAAAAAAGGATGACTCCATCTTCATAATCTTTTGGGTGCTGTAGTCCTCCTATCCCATTTATCATTCTAGTTCCCTGTCTTTGAACCCTTTTCAGCTTCTCTATATCTTTCTTGTATATGGGTGCCCAAAACTGTATTCCAAGTGTGGTCTGACTAGTGATTTGTACAATGGTAGAACATTTTCTTTGTCATATACATTTATGCCCCTTTTAATACACTCCGTGATCATCTTTGCCCTGGCAACAGCTGCCTGACACTGGTTGCTACAGTTAAATTTACCGTCAACTAAAACAATTGACAAGCAATCACAGTCTGGATATTTCCTCTTTATGTACTTAACCTTAAAGCGAATGAACCATCTCGGAAGTCCAAATCCAAACTTTTTTTTTTTTTACTACCCTGCTGGCGCAAGCGTGGTGATTTTGGTGGTGGGGTACATTTTTCAAAATGGTGTCCGTTTCTGGTGATTGCCGCTGCTTTCTTCTTGTGCACCAGCCCGCTCTATGCACTGAAGGCAGGCCGACACCCCCCAGTGTAATGATAACCCCTCCCCTCAGTAATGCGCCTCTATTGCAATGAAGCTTGGGCACATCACTGAGGGCATATCAGCACACTGCGGGACACTGGGCCCAGCTCCAGTGCATAGAGTGGGTCGGTGCACAAGAAGAAAAGAGTGCCAAGCATGGGAACCAGGCAATGTTTTGAAAAATGAACCACACCACAAGGATCACCCTGCCTTTCAGTTAGGGTACTGAAAAAATACAATTCCAAGATGGTACATTCGCTTTAAATTTATCAGTGTTAAACCTCATCTGTCAATTCTCAGCACAAGCCTTCAACATATCCAGATCCATTTGTAACTGTGCACTATCCTCTATTGTATTAATCACATTACACAGTTTAGTATCAATGGCAAAAATGTACAACTAATATTATAAAGTGTAAAGGTCATTAATAAATATATTAAAGAGGATAGGACCCAAAACGGACCTCTGTGGCACCCCAGTAGTAAGTTATACAATGAGAGTATGTACCATTAATAACCACCCTCTGTTTCCTATCAAAGAGCCAGTTACCCACTTACACACATTTTCCTGCAGCCCAAGCAATCTCATCTCATCAACCTTTTATGTGGCACAGTATCAAATGCGATTCTGAATTTTATCCTGACAGATAACAAGTAATGGAGAGTTCCTTATGCCTCTGCATTTGGTATCTGTAATCTTATTTTTGAGAACATTGGTGGAGATTTATCAAACTGGTGTAAAGTAGAATTGTCTAGTTGCCCCTAGCAGCCAATCAGATCCCACCTTTCATTCCTCACAGACTCTTTGAAAAATGAGAGGTGGAATCTGATTGGTTGCTAGGGGAAACTAAGAAAGTTCTACTTTACACCAATTCTACTTTGATAAATCTCCCCCATTGGCCCTGATTTACTAAGACTGTCTGGTTTTCAAGAACCCTACACCTCAGGGTTTAAGGGGGAGATTTAAGAAACTGGTATAAAGTAGAATTGTCTTTAATTTTTAAAGAATCTGTGAGAAATGAAAGGTGGAATCTGATTGGTTGCTAGGGGCAACTAAGACAATTCTACTTTACACCAATTTAATAAATCTTCCCCTTAGTTTCCCAAATTAACATATTTATTATATTGCCCTTAGTAAATCTGGACCTACCGCCACACTAGAGGTGGCTGATTTTTACAATAATATGTCGGTTTTAAATTGAGACGCCCACAACACGACCACTTTTTTGTTTTAAAACATAAAATGACGGGTGTGTCGATTTTTAGAGATTTTCGTGGTGCAAAAATGTAGAAAATGTGGTGTAACAAGAAACTAACAGAGAAAAACTAGTAAAAAAATGACAGGAATAAGTTAGGGCCTTTATCCCAGTCTATAATGTTAATAGCATCTTTAAAGTGACTTTGTACCCACAATCTTACCCCCTCAAACCACTTTTACCTTTGGATAGCTGCTTTTATTCCAAGATCTGTCCTGGGGTACGTTTGGCAGGTGATCAGGTTCCCGTGTACGGCGCCGTTCTATGCACGGGTATCGGGCCGGTGCTGAAGCACAGGAGGTGGGCCGGTCCACCCCCAATGGGAGGGAATTGATTCTAAGGGAGCCGCGTCATAGAGGGGAGGGAATTCCCTCCCACTGGGGGCGGGCCAGCCCGCCTCCTGTGCTTCAGCATCGGCCCGGTGCCTGTGCATAGAACGGCGCCGTACACGGGAAAAAAACAGGCCGTGGCACTGGCTTCCCCGTGACAGCGCCGATCTATCAATGGATCAGATTAAAGAGGATGTACCTGATGGTACATCCTCTTTAATGATCCAGCCCATGTTCAGTATTCACACAGCTGAGGAATAGGCGACAATCTGCCTGGAGCATTCCTAATGATGAGGAGGGTGGGGAGGAGGGACAGAGAGGTTGTGCCAGCCTAAAACATAGACATTCTAAGCCCCGGCCATTGGGCAAAGGGCTGCCAGTTTAAAAGTTGTTTTTTAGGACAATAACTGCATCACCTGCCGAGCAGACCCCAGGACAGATCTTGGATTAAAAGCAGCTATCCAAAGGTACAAGCAGTTTGGGGGGGGGGGGTCAGATTGTGGGTACAGAGTGACTTTAAGCTGATTGGATTTTACCTTCTTGATGTTTAGTGGTCTTTTTATGGCAACATTGTTTTTATGTTTCTACGTGTAGTGCAGGCATGTCCAAACTTTTTTCGAAGAGTGCCAAATTTGATGAAGTGAACATGTGCGAGGGCCGACCATTTTACATGCTACATGCTATATGCTTTATAACACAGGCAGATAATAGCAAGCTGGATACCTGGGGGGCCGTAAAAGTTCGGAACGCGGGCCGCAAATGGCCCTCCGGCTGGACTTTGGACATGCCTGGTGTAGTGCAATCAAATGTTTTATTTTTCACTTTCTCTAATCATTAATTGTTAAAAAACTACAAATACTTTGCGGAAATTTGCCAAGGGTATGTTTGTTTTGCACAAAAGTTCATGACCTTTTTTTTTTTCTTTTTATTCCACTCTTGCCTCTCAAACCCCTATAAATCCACTCATGGCATCCCGAAAACCACTCTGTATTTATAGGGGTTTGAAACAATAAAAAGAACACCCTTGTTTATATATAGGCAAGTTGTACTTCTAACACACCTGACAGAGTTCCAAATATTCGAATGGGAATGACTGTTGACGTGCACCGAGTAGGGGTGTTGAGTAGAGATGAGCGGACTTTTCGGATTTCTGGTTTGTGAGAACGGATTCCCGCTGTCTGCTCGCTCCGTGAAGCGGGTGGATACTTCCTTAGGAACGCCTGGAAAACTGGGATACAGCCATTGGCATTGGCTGTATCCCAGTTTTCCAGGCGTTCCTTAGGAGGTATCCACCCGGTGCACCAAGCGAGCAGACAGAGGGAATCCGACGCTGATTGTTCTGGTTCTCACGAACCAGAAATCCGAAAGGTCCGCTCATCTCTAGTGTTGAGCTGTTGAGTTGATAAGTTTGTCAATGTCTACAGTTTCCTTGATGATGTTTCAGTATGCAAAGACCAGTAAAAGACCCACAGAAAAAAGTAGTTGTAAAGTATCTGTTGAAAGTCAAAGTTTGATGCAAGGGACAAAAGACCACATTGTAAATTGTAGCTAAAACCCCCACAAAACTACAACCCTTAAACAGGATTCCCCACCTCTCTCCCTGAAATGGAGAGAAGTGGGGAACAAGCACAGAGGCACAGAAGGCCTTTGCCCCACTTTTGACCCCGGGGAAATAAAAGACACTTTTTATGGAAATAAGAGCACCAGCAACAATTTGGATCCTAGAGAGAAGATGGTTTGATGTAAGCTACACAATGGTGCCAGCACTTTGGGGGTCGGGGTGGCACAGAGTCCCTTTAAGGCTATGTTCCCACACAGTATTTGCAACCAAAACCAGGAGTGGATTAAAAACACAGAAAGGCTATGTTCACATACTGTTGAAATTAAGTGGATGGCCGCCAGTTATTGGCAAATAACAGCTATTGTTTAAAAATAACAGCAATTATTTGCCATTATATGGCGGCCATCCACTCAATTTCAACAGTGTGTGAACAGATCCTTTCTGTGTTTTTAATCCACTCCTGGTTTTGGTTGCAAAAACTGAGCAATAATACTGTGTGAGAACATAGCCTTAATTTAAGATCACCTTCTGGCAGGGAATGAGAAACTAAAAAGAGATATACTCAATGCTCCATTTGCGTGCCATTTGGCATTGGCACTGCTCTCTGCAGCCCATGGTGGATGGAAGTGCTAAGGTGATGTCTCAGTACTGTGCTAGGGAA